>NC_056745.1:863693409-863838409 GCF_019279795.1 Protopterus annectens
TGTACAGACGCAGGGTAACCTATCAGGGGCTACATGAGCTGGAGATAGTAGAGCACTATAGGGTGGACAGGGACCTCCTCCAGCAAATTGTTGAGCTGTGCTGACCACACCTCACACACACACAGAACAAACAGAGGGGAACCCATCCCAGTGGATACCAAGGTTTGTGTAGGTGTAAGAATACTAGCCACAGGTACCTTCCAAAGGCCAACTGGGGATATCATGGAGATCTCACAGACATCAGCATCCAGGATACTCCAATAGTTCCTGGATGCAATGTCAGCACATTCCGATGAGCGCACATATTTCCCCAGCACCCGTGAGGCGTTGCCAGCAATATGCGTCTCTTCCACCAAACAGCAGAATACCCTGAGGTAGTGGGTGCTATAGACTGCATGTGCATATGCATCAAAGTGCCACACGGTGAGCGGGGTAGGGTCTACATCAACCACAAGGGCTTCCCCTCCATTAACTGCCAGAATGTGTGCGATGCCCAGGTCATTATAATGAATGTGTGTGCTGGCTGCCCTGGAAGCTATCACGACTCCCATATCTGGCATCTGACACAGCTGTACCAGAGATTTGCCAATGGGAACATCCCTTACGGTCACCTAGTAGGGGATGCTGGCTACGCACTGGAGCTGTGGCTGATGACACCCATCAGAAATGCACACACACCTGAGCAAGAACTCCATAATGAGGTACATGCACAGACCAGAATCATAATAGAGCATGTGTTTGGGATGCTCAAGTCATGGTTCCTGTGCCTGGAAACATCCAGTGGAGTCTTGCAGTACTCACCAGCTGCATGTACCCAGATTGTCATCGTATGTGCCATGCTACACAATATGATCCTGCAGAAACAGCTGCAGCAGGAACCGCATGGGGCAGGGCCACACAGCCCCCCCACCATTGCCAAGGCCTGCACAGGCACAGAGTGACACAGAGAAGGAACAACTTGAGCCTGCCACAGTAGGCAGAAGGAGGCATGCCCAGTATGCCAGGGCTTGGCAAAGAGGCAATGCATAGCACATACACTGACATGGTAGGGACCCAGGGAATGACACCTCTCTGTGACTTGCACATACAGTACAAGGGATGCCAAACATGACACTACCTGTGCTTAACCATGTATAGGGAGTGCACTATGTGCATCCGACATAGTCAGCCCTCCAGCACCATCCTCAATTCTGGCACAGCCACAAGGTAAGTCACTCTTCCTACCACTTGCCGAATGGAGTAGTATGTGTTGTTACTTGTATCTATGGTATGGATGTGAGCATGCAAGGGAATTGGTTGGCTGAATGGGATGCCAGCAGATAGTAGACACCTATAGTGGCAGCATGAGATCTGTAGCAAATACTGGTGTCACCATAGTAGCCAGTGCTAGACAAGGTGATAAAACTCACTGCAGGAAATGTGCTGGGCCACATGTGTGTCCATAAGACACACACATGCCAGTCAGGGAGGCTCACATACCCAACAACAGTCTCAGCCAGCAGGACAGGTGTAGACAAACAAAACAAAGGCTGTGCTAAGGCCTCTGATTGATGGCTATGGAGAACATCCCCCCAACAGACCTACACAGACAGACTACAACAGGTCAGGCAGTGGGATGTTAGTTCTGAAGGGTAAGAAGTCAGAAACTGAAATGTAGGTCAATCAAATCTAAGACCTGTAGTACACTGATATGCCTCTAGTAAGCATGATAGGTTAGAATACATAATGAAATGGAGTACATGAAATACCAGTACAGTCATAGCAAATGTGTACAAGTATCAGTTGTGCCCCTCAGTCCTATGTAGAAATGTAGTAACAGTCAGGTGTGCCCCCTCCCAATCATTTGTAGAAATGTAGTAACAGTCAGGTGTGCCACCCCCCACAATCCTATGTAGAAATGTTGTAACAGTCAGGTGTGCCCCCCCCCAATCCTATGTAGAAATGTAGTAACAGTCAGGTGTGCCCCCCCAATCCTGTGTAGAAATGTAGTAACAGTGGTATGCCCTACCCCCAATCCTATGTAAAAATGTAGTAACATGTATGTGTAGGTTTAATAGTAGAGCACAGATTACCTGAGCTGGCCAAGTTAGCAGGATAGATTGTAGCATCTGTACAATATGCAGGTCTGTGTGTATTAGGTTGGTGTGTGTTGTATATTGTGTTAGAGTGGTCAATATGTATGCATGGTGAGGTTTCTCCTGGTGGCCATTGCCCAGTACTGTCGATGACAGGGCCAAGTACTCACAACTGCAGTGCCAAACACAATGCTTCCCAGCAAAACACATTTCAGCAGTAAACCATAGTAATTGTTTGGAAGTAATATGTGTCACCATCTGAAAGATGGACATGGCATGAATGTCAGCCCAGATATACAAGCAGTACACAGGGGGAAGTATCCCAGACAGACAGTGTATAATATGTTACTGCCAAATGGACACACCCTTGGAATTGTACATACACGTTTGCATTATTTGGGCTTGTAGTAGGGAATACCGATGTCATCTGGCCAAACAGTGGCAGACCACAAAGGTCATAGGAATGAAGTATTGAGAAACAGCTGATGTCCCTGCACAAGCCAGCATAAGTGGAATGCCCCATGTATATCTGTGAATCAGATGCAAGTCATGTCCATAGCACAAATGCACCCAGCTCACCCCACCACCACCCACAGGTACCTCTCCTGTCTTATCCCTGCTATTGGGAATGAGTACAATATGACCCCCACCTGTTTATGGCAATAGTGAAAGAATGCAGCATGTAGAGCAGGTGTCCCATGCAGGTGTGTCCCTATCTGTAAGCAGCACCCTGCCAGCATCCACACCACTGGATCAATAATGACAGAATGTATTTGCATGAACACCTTGCACATCTACCCTGTCACCCCAGGAGAATATAGTGTATTGCTGTCTGGAATTGTAGGAGTGACAGAATGCAACGGCCTGCTACACCTGGCCTGCATCACTACCAGATGGCCTACAGTCCTCTGCCAAGGCCTGTGTCTCACCCATACTGCAATGTATGTTATGTCACGGACTCCCAAATAACAACATAACACAGTCCACAGAACCCAAATGCAAGGCCATGTGGACAAATCACAGTAACATGTCCACCATGTTCTACTGCATGAACTGTGGAGCAACACCAAATTACTGCTGGGATGAGGTGATAACTGTAGGGAACATATCAGATAATGTTTGCATAATGTATGGAAGAGGATAGAATAATAGAGGGGGGGTGGGAGCATGGGCGGCATGGAGTTGTGAAGTCCGAAACTCAGCCATGTGCACGTACTATCCCTGGCTGCAAACACAAGAATGGGTGGCTACAAACCTGTTCGAAACCACAATGTGAAAGGGTAATGTCCAGAATTATGGCCCCTGCAGCTGGGTAACCTGTGTGAATCTGTACAGCTATGAGGTATGCCTCAACAGGATATGGCCATACTGTCACGTATGTACAAGCATGGGATCCTCTGCCATCACTGTACCAAGGTGCTGAACCATTTACACAGACCCAGCAGCAAGTGTCTGCAGCTTCCCCTCCAGAATGGCATGATTGTGCAAGAATATGTAGGCTGCTGACCACAATACTGGACACAGCTGCATTCGCCCTGTGTTCCCCAGGACATCACTGCAAACAAATATGTATACCTGACAGTACTTGATGACATAAAACATCACACTGTATGTCTGAGTATCTCTGATAGCACCAGGACCATGTAGCAGAAGCAGCACAGACACAATTACCTACAGTAACCCACTATCCTTTGCCCATTTTAACCCCATATTGTCAACCAGTCTACAGATATCCTGCAGAAGTAGTTTGCTAGCCGTATGTGTAGAACACAAAAGTCTGCACTGGAGTACAATCTACCTGGAATGGATTCACCCATTCAATACAGAAGGTCATAATGGGCATGCTCACACACTAACAGAAATGAAGCGCAGGTCTGGCAAAAACAGTGGACCATACATATCTGACAGTTGCAGATGTTAGTGCATACACTCCTCAGTACACACCAGTCTTGTTTTGCACACACAATGGATAGGAATACACACATATATCCAAGGACAACACACTATAATAGGTCAAAAATACACATACATAGATGTGTGGAAGAGAGTGACAGTGACAAAGGGGCTTCCATCATGAGGCCTGTCCCACCCAGCACACATCCAGTTGGCTAAAACCACATGATGTGCAAATATCAATCACCATAGACATTTGCCTCTGGTATCCCTCAGCACTATAGTGTCTGTGGTGCTTGTGCTAACTGTGTAACATGACTGTACAAGTCAGTAGTCATCTAGCAGTTGTGTACACGTACCTGTGGAATATAAACCCGTGTGTTCCTGAGTGTTGTGTCTGCCTCTAGATGAATGGGTTATGGCTCATGCACACACACTGCACTCCCCATTAACCTACTATGGCAAGCCTGCTGATGTCTTCACCTTGAAATACACCTTTGGGGAAAGAGTAGCCCAGTTATCTCTGTGGTGAGTCCTATAGCTGTGTAATGCTGTAGTGTGATGTACTAGTTAGGTATGAGTTCTAATCCCCAATGTGGCAACTGTGTGTGTTTGTCTGTGTAGGGATCAATGCTTTTTAGGCCAGTGACACTCACTACAATTTCAAATGCCCTGCTTTGGCAGGGCTGCTGATGTCATTCACTTTGAACTACACCTTTGGGGAAGGTGTAACCTGGTAATTTCTGTGGTGTGTCCTATAACTGTGTAATGCTGTATTGTGATAAGCTAGTTACATAGGAGTTCTATTCCCAGACATGGCAAGTGTGAATGTTAGTTTGTCTGTATAGGGAGCAATGCTTTTGAGGCCATTCACAGTCACTACAACTTCCATTGCCCTTCTTTGGCAAGCCTGCTGATGTCATTCACTTTGAAATACACCTTTGGGGAAAGAGTAGCCCAGTAATCTTTGTGGCGTGTCCTATAACCGTGTAATGCTGTAGTGTGATAAGTTAATTAGATGGGAGTTCTACTCCCAGACATGGTAAGTGTGGAAGTTTGTGAGTGTGTTTGTTTGTCTGTGTAGGGAGCAATGCTTTTGAGGTCATTCACAGTCAATACAACCTCCATTGCCCTTCTTTGGCATGCCTGCTGATGTCATTCACTTTGAAATACACCTTTGGGAAAGGAGTAGCCCAGTAATCTCTGTGGCATGTCATATAACTGTCTAATGCTATAGTGTGATATACTAGTTAGGCAGGAGTTCTATTCCTGTACATGACATCTGTGAAACTTTGCGTGTGCAGGGATCCATTTTTTGGCCAGTCACAGTCACTACTCACACCTACAAATGGAGAACATTGATAACTGTGCAGTAACAGAGGCCTGATCCAAGCCTCCAGAGAGCACCCCTGCAATACCAGGTACAGCTCTCACCACACCTGTTGGGCACCAAACCAGGACCAAAACAATAAAGGTGGAGGAGTGTCCATATTCACCATGTATATTCACACCACCGGGCTACTTGCCCAACATAATGTGTCTGAAATATCCCTTGTGCAACTAAAAGTAGGTTAGACTGCATTCCAAATTGTATAGCTTGCTACAGATCCCCCACCATGCCCCATGATAACCACTACAGATTTTGAAACGTACTGTGAAATAGTATTATACAAGCAAACACCTTAATACTGGATGACTTACACTACCCTGCCATTAACTGGGAAAACTACTTGTGTACCAACACATGTGCCCAACGGTTCTTGGAAGTCATAATTCCCAATGCCCTGGATCAAGTAGCCCATAGTCCCACCAGGGGCTCAAATATCCTATACCTGGTCATTACCAACATGGGAAATCAATGCTACATACCTGTGGTCATCCCATCAGTGGTCAGGTATGCCCATGAGCTAATCACCCTTAACATCAACATCCGTCCCCCACACCCCAGTAAGGAAACCTCCGTAACACACATCTCCAAAGCCAATATCATGATACATATGACTGCCAAAACTTTGTAATGTACCAATGTCTTTGTAAATATTCATCTGTATGTGGAGCTTTTCTCCCCGGGCCTCCACTGAAAATGGACATATATCCAGTTGGACTAGCCCGGTCAACAAATGTAAAATAAATAAAATAAAAAATAAATACATGTCAGACGTGACTAACATCATGACACCCATGCAGATGAGAACTTAAAAGATGAATGCTGAATCATACATGAAGGCACTGTATGAGCACATCCACTCGTGCATGAATCGTGCCATCCAATATTGAACCAGGATGCACCCCACCAAGAAAAAGAAGCCAATGTGGTGGCCCCCTGCCATAAACATACTGTACAACAAAAGGAGGAAACTGTTGCAGAAATGGAGGAATTTCCAGGATGCAAAATACTCCCTTACCAACTACAGTAACAGGCAAAGATCCCTCATAACATCCACCAAAGCTAGTTACAAACATAATATGGCCAAAGATGCCAAAGACAACTGCAAGCCGTTCCATAGCTATGGGAGGAATCTAAATGGCAATGCTCAGAATTGCTGTGAGCTACAACAGGATGGTATTAAATCTACTGATCCCAGGAATATTGCCAATATCCTGGCAGATTGATTCAGTGCCAACTGCACCCCCTTCCCAATCCCCAAAGGGCCCATCTCAACACGGATAGATTGCCATATTCTGGTAATAATGGCCACATAGGTAAAAACCACACTGTACAGATCTATGACAACAGCTTCTAGCTTATCAGTGGGAGTGGTAAGCTCTAGGTAACCTGTGTACCACATAAGGAGTGGTTCTGGCCCAGAAATTGTAATTATTGGCAGTTTGGGCAATCTATTCCATCTCTCTCAACTTTCTGATTTGAAAGCCTGCATTTGCACTTGTTTCTGTCCTATAACTCATCTAATGCAGATACAGATTCTTAATTTTAGCACTTAAATTTGCTTATTCATGCTCAGCATTTATTCAGAACTTGTAAGCACTAAATAAGCTACTAATTAGTATAGTACTCAATCTTCCTCCTTACCTAGAGGAAAACAGTTTTTGTACTTACTTTTCTCACTTGCTTAGAGAACAACAGCTCTTGTACTCACTTTCCTCAATTATCTAGAGGAAAATAGTTTTTTATTCAAGCATGTCCAAGGGTCAGCTCCCAGTGGTCTCTCCTGTCTATCGGATGAATCTGGGCATCTTGAGGCAATGTTGAAATTGCCTCATGAACACAGACAACCCTCTCCTCCTACCACCCAACACTACAACCTGTGAGAGATGCACTTATCTAGCCAAACTGGAAGTAAAACTCTCTCCAACCAAGACTGAACTTGACAATCATGAGGAGAAGGTAAACATTTGCACCACACCACACTCATCACATAGTCTCACTAAATCTACACCACCAAAATCCACACATAGTAACACAAAAACATTTGTGGATGCTCTCACTAATAATCTGTCTAAGCAACAGAGACCTCCAAATCAGAAACGCAAGCAAACTCCAACCCCCAACACAACCCAGATGACACATAGCCCAGTCAACCACAGCCTATAAGGCAAAACAACGTACCCAACACACTAGTCATAGGTGACTCTATAGTCAGGCACACTGATGTCCCATTCACCAGTCTAAATAAGGAGAAGGTTACTGTCAGCTGCCTGTCGGGTGCCAGGATCTGCCACATAACCCACGCACTCAGGTCACTCCACAACAAGTACAAATATGACTCTGTCATTGTCCATGTTGGTGTGAATGACCTGAGATGTACCTCCCTGGACTACATGAAAAGAGACATGGAAGAGCTCTCTGATCTTGTTGCCCATGCAGGTACGACCCTAGCCCTGAGTAGCATTCTGCCCTCTCCCAGAATTATACCGCAGTACAAGGACAAAATGGTTGACTTCAACAATTGGCTAAGCTTTTGGTGTCATTCTATGGGGATCCAGTATCTGTCTGCTTGGGATGACATGGTCGACAGACCACGATGCTTTGCCGCAGATGGTCTGCACCTGTCGCACCTGGGATTCCGGATACTGGCTAAGGCTCTTGCTGCCCCTATAGTGCCTTTTTTAGGCAAGGTTCGAATACCAAATTCACCACCATAACAGGAACAGGCAAGCAAAAACTGAGGGTAAAGCTACTGAATGCTAGAAGTCTAAATCTCAAAAGGCACTCACTCGAGGCACTCCTTAAAATGGAGAGCATCGATATCTGTGCAGTGATTGAGACCTGGTTCAAGTCTCCAGAGAGCACCCCTGCACTACCAGGCTATAACTCATACCACACGTTTCGGCCATGTAACCTGGACCGAAACATCAAAGGCAGAGGTGTGTCCATATTCATTAAGGATATCCACACCTCCAGGCTAGTTGCTCAGCATAATGCATCCGAGGTTATCCAAGTGCAACTAACTCTGGAAAAAACTGCAATCCAAATTGTAGTTTGCTACAGATCCCCCACCATGCCCCAGGATTCCCACTCCTCTTTTCTTGATGTACTGGAAAATATTAGAGTTCAACCAAACATCTTAATAATGGGCGACTTCAACTACCCCACCATTAACTGGAAAACCTACTTGTGTACCAACTCCTTAGCTCAGCGCTTTCTGGAATTCATAAACTCCAGTGCCCTGGATCAGCTTATCCACACCCCCACCAGGGGCAACAGTATCCTAGACCTAGTCATTCCCAACATGAGTGACCGGTGTTCCACACCTGTAGTCAAATCCTCGGTCCGATCCGACCATAAGCTAATCACCCTTTATATCCACATCCCGCCCACACCCCCATTAAGGAAACCACAGTAAAAATGTTCTCCAAAGCCAACTTGATGCTTCTTAAGACAGAAGTGGTGAACTTCATGACACCCACGCAGATGGACAATACAGTTACAACTGCTGAATCCTACACAAATGCACTCTGTAAGCACTTACACGAGTGCATGGATCGTGCTACACCAAACAGAACCAAGACACTAGCCTCCAATAAAGGAAGCCAATCTGGTGGTCCCCTGCCATAAACAAACAGTACAACAGAAGGAAGAAACTGTTGCAAAGGAGAGTAAAATTCCATGAGTGGAGGAGCTCCCTGGTCAGCCTCAGTAAGAAGCTGAGATCCCATATAAGATTCTTCAAAGCTAGCTACAAAAACAAAATTGCCACTAATTCCAAGGACAACCACAAATCATTCTATAGCTATGTCAAGAATCTCGATGGCAACACCCAGATTTGCTCTGAGTTACAGCACAAAGGCAAGAAAATTACAGAACCAACTGATATTGCTAACATCCTGGCAGATAGGTTTATTGCTAACTTTACCCCCCTCTCACCCCCTAAAGGGCCCATATCTATACAGGAAGAATGCAGAGTCCCTGTAATCACAACTATGCAGGTAAAAGCTGCACTCTCTAAAGCCACAAACACAGCATCCATGGGACTGGACAACATCCCAGGCTGCGTTTTACATGAACTTCAGAATGAACTGGCTCCACACTTAAGCACCATGTTCAATAATAGCCTCACATCAGGCTTTGTGCCCACTGAATGGCGCACAGCAACAGTTATCCCACTTCACAATGGGGGAGCCACCACTGATCCCGGGAACTATCGACCTAGTAGCCTGATGAGCCTGGTCTGAAAGGCCATGGAACGTATCATCATGGAACTCATAAACAAAGACATTGGTAACCTCCAAACTCTGGATCCCACCCAGTTCGGGCTTGTGAAAGGCAGATCATACCTCCTGAACCTGATTGACTTCTTTGAGGCAGTCACCAAAGCCGTAGATGAGGATAAGGTGGTTCACACAGCCTATCTTGACCTCGCCAAGGCTTTTGACACCATCCCCCATTCTGGAATTATAGCTAAACTCACTAAACTAGGTATAAATCCCTACGTTACAAGATGGGTTGCCAACTGGCTCACTGACAGAACCCACACTGTAAAAGTTGCAGACTCCAAATCTGACCTCAAAGCAGTGACACGTGGAGTACCACAGGGTTCCGTCCTGGGACCTCTCTTGTATGGTATCTACTTCTCTGAAGTACAGGCTAACACAGAAGGCCTCTGGCTAACGAAGTTTGCAGATGACTGCAAACTAGGAGCCATAATCAAGTCCCCGAATGATGTGGACATCCTACAGAAGGACCGTGCTGAGACAAATGCCTGGTGTCAGAGCCATGGCCTCAAGCTCAGTGCCAAAAAGTGCAGTGTCATCCCCTTTGGTAAAAACTCTGTACCCATGAACTACCACATAGGCAGCAATCTACTTAAAACTGAATGCGTGATAAGAGACCTTGGGACCCAGGTGGACAGTAGTCTTTCCTTTGATAGTCACATCACCACAGTAGTCAGGAAGTCCTTCTACGTGGCACACCTCATCATAAAAGGGTTCTCATGTAGGAAAAAAGACCTCATTGTTCCCCTCTACTGACACTCATTAGACCCATTATAGAGTACAATGCCCCTTTTGGAATGTACCTCACAAAACATCTGCAGCAGCTGGAAAGGCCACAGAAGTATGTCACAAAGAGGATTACTGGCCTCCAACAAGTGCCCTACACTGACTGCCTCAAAAAACTCCAGCTTTACTCCGTAGCATATCGCCTACTCCGAGGTGATCTCTGCCTAACATATAAAGCTATGTCAAACCCAGAGCTGTTGGACATGCTACACCTAAAGAAATCCTAATCCCTCCAAGCTACATGGTCTAGGGACCTAAACCTTATCACCACAATAAACAGGACATGCTGAGGGATAGATTCCTGTCCCAGAGACTTCCCATACTCTGGAACAGGCTACCCATCCATGTCAAGCAAAGTTCTTCATTAGCACTCTTCAAGAAAAATCTTGATGAGTGGATGGGAAATAGAAAATACACCCCGGGGATCACTTCTGTGTCTCTTCTCAACAGTGGCACAGGAAAATAACTTTCTTGGGTGGTGTAAGCCAGGGAACGTTGTTGGCTAGGCTTACGTAGGCCCTTGGGCCGATAGCCTAGTACCTACCTATGAACCTATGAACAGCAGCCATGGGACCAGTCATCATCCTGGGCTGTGTACTACATGAGCTACAAACTGAACTGGCACCTCCCCTACGTGCTATGTCTAATCATAGCCACACCTCAGACTTTGTGCCCACTGTGTGGTGCACAGCTACAGTTATCCCAGTCCACAAGGGGGATCCACCTTGGATCCTGGGAACTACAGCCCCAGCAGTATGATGTGCCTGATCTGCAAGGCCACAAAGGCATTGGTAACCTGCAAACACTGGACCCTAACCAGGTTGGGTTTTGAAGGGCCGATCATGTCACCTCAACCTGAATGACAACTGTAAATCCGTCTGTAGAGCCGTGGACTAGGGTAAGGTGGTTCACACAGCCTATCTGGACCTCACCAAGCCCTTCTACACCATCCTTCAGTCTGGAAACATAGATAAATGTATCCAGCTGGCCATTAATCCCAATGTCACCCGATGGGCTGCCAATTGCTGTACTGACACAACCCACACTGTAAATGTAGGTGACATCAACCCGAGAACCAGACAAGTGACAGTTGGAGTACCTTAGGGTTCACTCCTGGCACCGCCCTTGTTTGGCATCTACTTCTCTGAAGTACAGTCCAACAGTAAGGGACACCGGCAAACAAAGTTTGCAGATGACTGCACACTGGGAGCCAATATTGAATCCCCACATGATGTGGATATTCTACAGAAAGGCCTTACAGAAAGACATGCTTGGTGCCTGTGCCATGGCTTCAAGATCAATGCCAGGAAATATATAGTTATCCCCATTGAGATGGGACATGTACCTGTGAAGTACCACATAGGTGGCAGTGCACTAAACACCTAAACTGTGATAACAGACTTAGGGACACAGGTGGACTCACCTTTGATAACCACATCGCCACAGCAGTCAGGAAACCTACCTATGTGGCACACTTCCCACTAAGGGCTTTACATCCAGGAAAAGGAGGCCATTGTCCCACTGTAGGCATCTCTCAGTAGACCCAGTACAGACTATGGCCCATTACGTACGTACCTCATAAGACATCTAAAACAAGTAGTGAGGCTGCAGACATACCTCACAAAATGACCACAGCCCTAAACCAGATGCCTTATGCTGACGGTCTGAAAATCATCCAGCTATACTCTGTCACATATTGTGCTCTCAGAGGCGATCTCTGCTTAACATACCATGCCATGTCAAACCCAGAGTTGTTGGACATGCTACACTTAGAGAATTCCAAACCCTCAAAGCCACATGCCCCAGGGATCCAAATCCTGTCATCACAATGAAAAATACTTGCAGGAGGGATGTGTTCCTGATCCAGAGACTCCCCAGACTCTGGAACAGACTGCCCTTACATGTCAAGCAGAGTGCCTCTTTGACACTCTTCAAAAGGAACCTGGACAATTGGATGGGAGATAGGACATTTACCCCCGGGGATCATATCAGCTGCCCTGCTAGAAAAGGGTGCAGGGAAGTAAATATTGTGGGAAGTCATAGCCAGGGAATTGTCATGTCGCATGTATAGGCCCTAGGACCGACAGCCTAGTATCAACGTATGACCCTATGAACCTATGAACTACACTTTCCATTGCCCAACCTTGGCAAGGTTGCTGATGTCATTCACTTTGAAATATACCTTTGGGGAAAGCATAGCACAGTAATCTCTGTGGCGCATCCCTTAACTGTGCAATGCTGTAATGTGATATACTAGCTAGGTAGGAGTTCTATTCTCAGACATGGCAAGTGTGGATTTTTGTGTTTGTTTGTCTATGTTGGGAGCAATGCTTTTGAGGCCATTCACAGTCACTACAACCTCCATTGCCCTTCTTTGGCAAGCCTACTGAAGTCATTCTCTTTGAAATGCACCCTCGGGGTGGGAATGGCCAGGTAATCTCTGTGGTGTGTGCTCTAACTCTGTAATGCTATAGTGTGATGTACTAGTTATGTAGGAGTTCCAGTCCCAGACATGGTAACTGTGAGAATGGGTGTGTTTGTGTGTGTGTGTTTGTCATTCGTATCCTATGTGGAGGTGGCTGTGCTTGTGTAACAACTAGACTCATTGTGGAGTGGGTTTTGCAAATTTCTTATATAGTAGGCCATGTCAAAAAGCAGAGAGGCTGGGGTTGATAATCCATACCCCTACATGTGACATCAAGGCCTGACAAATAATTTAGGCAACTTTTGTATTACCCAGAGAACACTCTCAACCCATGTCTCATACACAAACACACTCGGCTAAGCAACAACCACTATGTTGGTAGTTCCCTGCATATTGCCCACAGATAGCACCCTGTCCCATCATTACAATAGGCACATAATTGCATACAGTGCTTCCAGGGAATACCTGTATCATGCTGTCAATGTAGGTGCAGGGTCAACCTGGTGTCCATTGCCAGCTCCCACCACATGAGGCCAGGAATGGCACATCTGATGATAACAGTCTGTGTACACAACATGCCCCAGACACCCCAGGTACACTTCCACATGTCACAGAACATGCATGTGGGACATGTGCACATCCCAGACACCATCCATGTCATGAACTATAGAATACATATATGGCAAGCATTGCAAACCACTGCCCATGCACAGTAATAACCCAGATGACTGGACGGTGAATACAGTACCCACTTGTGTGGGCCAATCCAGACACTACACCCCTGAGACCCACTGCAGACCATTTTCTTGTAGCCTGATGCCAAGGTGTACCCTTTACCTAGCCTTGTACAGCCTTCTGGCACAGTCAACCACTACACACCTGTGAGGCAATGCATCCATGCATGTCAGTACTGGCAACCTGTGTCTGTGTGTGTGTGGAGTATAATGATTTGGATGCTATTCACACTCACTACACCTCCCATTGGCCTACTGAAGCATGCCTTCTGTTGTCAGGCACCTTCACATACCCTTTGCCTATATATCATTCTGATAACCCCTGTGATGCATGTGATACCTGCATATTACTGTATTGTGGCAAGCTAGCTAGATAGGAAGTCCAATCCTGACCCTGCCAACTGTGATAATGTGTGTGAGTCCCTGAGAGAGTGTGGCTATGTTGACATTGACACCTGTTCATGTGGACAGGCACGTGACTACACCTACATTATCCCTCCTTTATCACTGTTGCAGATGTCACTTACCATCAGATATACCTTTGGACAGCTCCCCAACATGTAAGCTCTGTGGTACATGCAATAACTACATAGACATGTGATAGCAATACATAGTCAGGCAGGAGTTTGAAACCCCATACTGGTAAGTGTGTGACACAAGCATGCGTAGGTTTTATTCTCCCACCCCATCCCTGTCTTACTTTGTCTCTGTCTGTCTCTTTCACTCCCTATCTGCTGGATGTGGAGAAGTACACCTGCTTTGGTTAGGCAGCAGCTTCTGTTTTGTAAGTGATGCTCATGATCACCTGATGGCCTCTGCACAAATTGCAGTCCTCCACTAGCTGATTGTATGTGGAACAGCTGTGGTAACATTCCCATAGCCAATTGCATGGAAACACACTCCTGTACCTAGGAACATCATGTGGGTGTTTGGCCTTTTCATTCACTGTGAGCAGAACCTCATGTCGGTGATGGCAAACAGCATCACAGATGGTAATGGGATATACCTCTAACAAAATACACTGTGGAGACAGGCCAACAAACAGGAGGGGGATGTTCCAGATATGACTACAGAATGTAAGTTCTGCATTTGGAGTGATGTTGATTTAACAGGGTTTGTGTGGATATGGCTAGTCTACATGATTTAATACCTGTCATGACAGTGTTATGTGTTTGAGGAAACTCCCACCTGTAGGGTTATCTGCAGACTGGGCAGTGTTTGGAGTCTTTTTTTCTTGTGTTACTCACAGATCACCTGTCTTAGAACTGCAGAAGCATAGTTTGAAGATTGAAGTCAGTACATGGTGACAGCCATGACAGTTACAGACTTCATATCCTTCATAGGACATACGTCACAGCAAACCCTGTTACAACAGTAAATGTATGAGGGTATCACAGCAACATGCCAATATTTGGCCAGTGTTTGTGGCTCCAGCCACAAGTCTATCAACCTTTGTACATATGTCATGCAGTAAGAGGTGCATATGTTCTGTACACCATTATTTATTGACATCATACCTGATAACAAACCAGTCAGATATCAGACTGCTAGACATGTTATGTATAGTAGGTGTTATTTCTGAGGACATAACCCGGGAATTCTGTGGCTGTGTGTACAGTAGTGGGGTCCGTGTACTTATGGTGATTGTCGACAGTATGTGTATTGTGAATACGTACCTTGGCCTGTGTACAGACTGTGGTAGATGTCATTGTTCTTGGTCCTGTTCTGTCTAATGTTACATGCTGCTCCAGTGTATGATACCCTATTGGCTCACATGTTTGTATGGCCAAACACACACGTGTCCCATACCACAGACAGGCATTGGACCACACTGTGTTGTGACCCAGTATACGTAGGGTTAGTGTGGGAGTGGCACATATGAGGATGCTGTTGTTCAGACAGTCTATATACTGTAATATTAAGCTTGTGTACCATATGTGGCTGTGGCTGTGTTCACACTGGTCGTGGGTATGCACTTTCACACAGGTGTCTGTTACTGTGTGCTGTGACATGCCTGTAGAGCCTGCTATATTTCAGGTACATGTGTATTCCCCCATACGAAATGTAGGCCACAGTGTTGTGGCAGTCTGCCTGTAGTTTGCAACGTGCTTTGTTACATGCCTAGCAGCTTAATGTAATTACACAGTGTGATGTTACATCCAGATATTTGCAAGAAGTACTGTTGCCGGGCCACCATAACTGTGGTGTATTTCTGACAAAGCAGTGTGATTCTGTAAAAATGTATGTCACTAACTACTAGGTAGAATGGGGCCATGTGACCTCTGCACCACAAGTTATTATGTGTAAGGACAGACAGAAGTGTGTGAATGCATAAAATGTGTGGGCATATGTAGTCCAGTATTTACGTGATATACCCATGTACATGGCTGTTAACATCCACATTGTTAGGCTTGGTCCACATGTCTCGCACTAAGGGGATCTGTGTATACCTCTGGACTGACCCCATATATTGGTCATATCTCTTCTGTAGTCCACAGGATCATTACTGTGCTATCAGTGGTACTGTACTATGATGTCCTTAGCATGTCTGTTAGTAACCGATGGCGTACATGTCAATAGCAGATGTGACCTCCCACACACAACATGTCTGTTAAGACAACCCCTGTTACAGTAGCAAGTCTACATATATACCTGTAATATATACATGACATCCCCTTCCAGTAAGAGGTTGAGACTATTGGTGCTGAGGTAGGACTCCACTCCATGTTTTGGACATATGGTAAACATATGTATAAATATAAATATATATATATATATATATATATATATATATATATATATATATACATATATATATATACATATCTACATACATATATGGAAATATATATGTACATATAGATATATATATATATATATATATATATATATATATATATATATATATATATATATACATATACAAACACATATACATATACACATATACACATCTATATATGTCTACACATGTATAGATATTATGCACATATAGTTATAGAGATCTACATATATATATCGACATAAATAGATATATCTGTACATATATATATATATATATACAGAGAGATCTATAAATGGCTATATATATGATGCACTATACAGATGTGTATAAATGCATATATATGAATATATATGTGTATATACATGTAGACATATATCTACATATGTATATGTATATATCCATATCCTTGTCATGTGTAAACATTACTGTTGTGTATACCTTCCCAGATATATCTAGATATAACAGCATATGTGATGCAGCAGTAATATCACTAACGTACTATACAATTGTAGAAGTCACAGCGATTGTTCAATACTATTCAATATGTCTACTGACAGATGTATTGGAAATACACATGTCTTCACAGCTGTCATGGTGTAGTGGGTAATTGCTGTGACTATAGTGTACAGGGTCCTGGGTTCAAGACCTACAAGGGCTGTTTATTTTGTTGCTGGGCAGAACAAGGGCTGTTGGATACAGAGTGGTTAAGGCAGTTTTGAGCAGCTTTAAGTGCAATTGCGTGGGTTTGCGCGGTTAAGCAGTGCTAATGTACGGTTAAATGTATGGGCACTTACACCATGTAGGCTTCGCTTACCAGTGCACAGATCTGCTTAGCTGTTATATTGCAGCAATGCTGACACCTGCTAAGCATGGCTCAGCCCTGGTAACCTGTGCTCACATCCCAGTCTGATAACATAGCAGGGTAATGACATCTGTAATAGGTGCATGTAATGCCTTGAACATAACATTCATCTGTGTGCTGTCAGTACAGTAGCAAGGGGTGTGACTGCCATGTTTGGGACACTTGAGTATATATGACCTGTACACCACTCTTATCTGTGTGAATGTGTTACATACAAGGTTAGTATCCCAGGTTATGTGCAGTCACATTGGCATGTAGTGTATCATGACGTTACTACTGTTGACAGTGCTTTCCCAAGTAAGAGTAGATTACTAATTGTAGTACTGGCAACAAGCATCCCTGCATGCATAGATGGACTCTGAGTCCTCACCGTCGTGTTCCTGGTGTGTGAGCTGTGTCACATTATATATTTCGTACTGGATAATGATCTGACATGTGGAAATTAAATGTAGACTACTGTCTGTGTAGCAGATGTCAGTGAGGGCTGCCAACATGTAGTGATGGCATTCATGTTGGTGTCTTATGTCTATCTGTCAACACATTCATCCTACTGCATGGCTAGTTGGCAAGCTGATGTCTGTACAGATGTGCAGATGTCAGGTATCCAGCTTGGATACGTACAGGCAACCTGTGCTTGACTGACACTGACATGTCTGTCCAGCTGTGTTACAACTGGCACAGATATTACACAACACCCTGTACGCACCACATGCCACAGGTACCTCTACTACACTACCACAGTCAACAGAACATGCTTGGGTACAGGTCTCCAACACAAACACTAACCATGTTTTGTAGTACATGTTGCATACATGTCAACTGAATCACCTCACCAGCCATTTGCAGGAGGCACCCAGAGGATTGGCTGATGCATGTCACTCTCACCCTGAGGGTCACCACAGTGGTGTCTGTAGGTAGATTGCCTGCTGGCACATGGCAGGTGGCATGATATCACTGTACACACATCCCCTACACTTCCCATCTCTCCATGGACAATAGCCAGGTACACACCTATGACCACCTGCTGCGATGCACCCCAATACTGACAAATGTGCACATGTGCATTACTGAGGATATCAGTGTCTTTGTGTTAGTACACATGTAGTTGGGAATACCCTGAGGCCCTTCACACCCATGGCCACACCCATTGCCATAGTTAGATGTGCCTGCTGCGGTACCAGACATTACATGTACCCTGTTATGCTCCTCTTCCTAAAGGCTACCTGAGCCTTGCAGTACCAGCACAGCACATTTGTACAAATGGGTTGCTAGGCATGGGATACCCACTGAGTTCTGGGAAGTGTGTGTATGTGTGCATGTGTGTATATCTGTAGGCTACAGCATTCCAAGGCTACATACTCCTATTACAATAAGCATAGCTACACAGTATTACGGATAGTGATGTTGCTGCTCAAAGGAGAGGCATGACAATGGATCACCCTACTATGCCTCTGGCATGTGTATTAGATGCATATCCCTGTAGTACCACTCTTGGAATGGGCAATAGATTGTTTTGCAGTACTGGTCAATGTGTGATGGTGGGAATGTCAGAGTGTCATCGTAGGTTCTAGTGCATACAATATCCACAGTGGGGTGTGGGTGCTGTGTACACTGTCATTACACCATGGTACCCCAGTACATGTCCAATATACCACTGTATGGTGACCACTGTCACCATCAACCATACAGGTAATTGATAACACTATCCAGCCCAGTTATGCATGTGCTGTGTTCAGCCTACCTGTAACACATTGGACACACTGACAAGTTAGTTAGCACTGATAGGCCCAGGTCTCTCAGATGTGTGTCTGCCTGTTATGTGTCTGTTAATGTGTATATGATGGTATGTCACACTATGTATAGTCCATATACAACCATTACATCCCCCATTACCATACTGTGCATGCCTGGGGATGTTCTGCATGTAACATGTAACCTGGAACACACCTCATCCTAAACGCTGTGTGGGTATGTCCAATTAAAGCCACACACATCAGTAGCACTACATAGCTAGGTAGGGGTCTAGTCCCAGTGTAGTCAAGTAAGAATGTGCATGTATGTGGAGGGATCTACTTCAGGTTGCTGAATATACATGTCCCAGAGGGTCACCTGTCCATGTGGCACAGGCAGTAACTGTTATACAGACCTGTGACATGTGTAAACTGTACCCAGGATATGGCACAGCCATGGTGTCACCACAGTGCCATACCCCTTGTGAGTAATGACAGAAGACCATCCTCCTTCTGACATATGTACACCTACAACACAAATGGATAACATTATGGAGACCACAATCACTCAGTGTTACTAACAGCTATAATGCATCATGGTTGGACAGCTACACTACCCAACATGTAAGCATTAAACATTACTGCTGACAACATGTTGCACAGCAGTACATTGGTACACTGTAGTACAGTCAGAAACATATTAGTTTGTCCCTGCATCCATGTTATGGATGGCAGGGATGTGGCACAGGTATCATCATATGCACAGGGTGTGTTTTTAATTTGCTAGAGACCTAGGGTGGGCCATATGTTTGACACCATGTTTGTGTGGGTGAGTGGTGTAAGTTGCTGATATGGGTGTGGTGATGTGGTGTGTGTAGGTATGGGGTTGCCCTAGGTGTGTTTTTATAGTGTGCGGGTATGCATGCACACAGTTCTGCCATGTGAATGCCCTATACAGGTGTTTCTTGGACAGCTTCAGACCATACCAGGCAGGGTGTGCAGTTCACCGCCTCCAGCCATGGACACGCAGAATCTGCCTGCCAGGGGTTCCATGGGCATGTCCAAGTACAGACCTCAATGTGCTACTCTCCTCTGATGATGACATATGTCCGCTGGAACCAGGTCCCTCCTGGGACTAGCCAGGGCCACGTGCACGTGGCCTGCTGCAGTATGGTGTGGACAGCACCTACCCTGCAGTGCTGGGGCTGGTACTGCCACTACAAGAGCAGCTTGGTGTCCTTGCACATCCACGTCAACCTCCAGATGTTGGTGTTGCTGGCCTACATCCACACGGGTGTCACCCTACTCCCACCACATTTTCTAGCACAGACAATCCACGGTCGGTGAGGCCCACCATCTTACCCAACTGTCTATCCATGACTTCGGTGTAATCACGGAGGGCACCTGCAAGGTCATGGATGTTGTCACTTACAGATGAGAAAGCAGCCCTCTGCAGCCTCAGACCCTGTCTGGTGTACAGTTCCATACATGTCTGTGCCCCCATGACAGACTGAAACATGCGTCTGGTGATACCAGTTGTGGCACTTCTGCCAGGGGCATGATGACCAGCGGCACTTCCATGAGAACCTGGGTACATCTGCCTATGTGTTTCCCTGCCGGACATCCGACTATGCCTGCTCTGTCAAGACACAGCAGCCATAGATACCACACTCTCCTATGCACCGCCACCAACTGCCAACTGTCCCTCTGCTATGGCCACTGGTGATGGGCTGTCTATAGGCACTGTGACTGTGTGTGGGGATGGGGTGGATAGCAGGAGGATGTCAAACGATGGCGCAGTTTCAGCCTCTGACAACCACACCACGTCTGTGTCTCAACACACCTATCATCATTTTCGGTGTCTGTATGGGCACCAACATCAGATTGCATGCAGGAGGGACCCTGACCCATCTTGCCACCTGTAAGAGGAAAACAAGAAATGCACTTTAAGACCTGTACAGCATTGCATAACAGTACACACATATACACACACACAAATATACAGACACATATACACACACACACAAATACACACACACACACACACACACACACACACACACACACACACACACACACACACACACACAGACACACACGCACAGACAACCATGAAATTCCACCATAATACCTACCTGTCCCAGAGTTTACAGATTGTCCAAAGTTTATTCACGTAAGTTCCCCATCCTGCATCACAGTTGGAAACGTACACTCATCAATACCACTCATTAATGTATCATTCTTCTAAATGCCTAGACAAGTGATCACAACACATGACCTGTTACCGCATTACTTCTTTGACATGATCGGAGTAGGTTTTACAAGGACTCACTGCTGTCATCCAGTGTTCATCCTATGTTTGTCCAGACATTGTGAGCATGGGCCCCATATGTTAGGGGCTACTATGGTCACTCAATAATGTCATCCACCGGAGTGTCATATGTAACTATTGCTTAGTATATGCAAGATCTGTTGCTCAATCAACTTATTATGTGGAAAACTGTAATATATGGGTCTATATTAGAAAACTGAACATTTAAAATATCAAGTAATCTAATACTGAACCATTTTCAGAGAATGCTAAAAATATTGAAGAAACAGAAAACCAAATTTTTTCCCAGGGAAAGAATTTGGTTGTCTGTTTCTGTTGCTTCGGTATTTTCAGCGCTCTGGTGTAAAGTTACGGGTCAGGTTCACGTAAGTGTGCGATTGAGTGCGGGATAGGTTAGTTAGGGTTAGGGTGCGGGTTAGGTATGTGTGCGATTGTGTGGACATGAGGGTTAGGGAGGGTTAGGTGAGTTAAGGTTAGGGTGCGGATTAGGTATGTGTGAGGTTGTGTGGACGTGAGGGTTAGGGCGGGTTAGATGAGTTAGGGTTAGGGCGCGGGTCAGGTAAGTGTGCGATTGTGTGGACATGAGGGTTAGGGCGGGGTAAGTGAGTTAGGGTTAGGGTGTGGGTGAGGTGAGTGTGCGAGAGTGACGGACCTTAGGGTTAGAGTTTGGGTTAAGGTAAGTGGATAGTTAGTGGTGTGTGTATAGTTTAGTGTAGGGTTAGGTGTAAGAGTTTAGGTGTATGTGTGTGGATTGCTGTTTGTTTGGTTTGCTTGTGTTGCGTGTATGTGTTATGGAACAGCAAATTTTTTCCCTAGGAAAAAATTTGCTGTTCTAAATGTTCGATGTTTAGTATTTCGATTGGTAGGGTTCGGTATTAGAACACTTGACATTTTGAATGTTCGGTGTTCTAATATAGACCCTAATATATGGATACACTTCCTGGTTTGTTTATGTCTTTCGGCTTTTCCTGGTTAGGGGTCGACACAGCGGAACTCCAGTCCGCTAATGATTGGCAGTAGATTTTTACGTGCTGGCTTGCCAGGCCTAACTCACAACCTTCAACGAAGGAACGCCCATTCACGCATGTCACCACACAGAAGATGCTCTAACTGAGAATCGAACGGGCATCGTCTAACTGTGAGGTGACAATGTTGCCGCAGCACCACCACCGCAGTTCCCCAATGCATCTGTAGTGCTGCATACATGGGTAGTCGTTCACCTCTCTGCTGATTGCAATTTTAACAGTATACCTGGTGTCTAGTTTACCTCCCAATGCATGTTCCATACTACAGACCTTATTATACTATCAGCTGTCCTGAGATTACATATCAAACAATTATTCCTGGTGCCTCATGTGTCAGTCCATGTCCATGTACTACACAATTCCACATGGAATTACTGAATTATGAACAACCCCACAATCACACATGTGCATACATGGACACCCACACAAACACACACACACACACACACACACATGCACATACACATCCTACATGCATTAACCCCCCTCCACTCCACCAGATTGCACTTACAGACAAAATATTTATTTATTTATTTATTTATTCCAATTTGATGACCAGGGAGGTCTACTGTGCTCGGGGAGCCCGTTTTCAGTGGAGGCCCAGGGAGAAAAGCTCCACAATACATAGCTTAGTTACATGAATAATTATAAAGAAACTTTGCATTACAAACAACAGGTAGTATTCAATAAAAGAAAACGTTGCATTACAAACAACAGGTAAAAGCAAAGAAAACTATGCATTTCAAACAACAGATAGCATTCATAAAAGAAAACAATCAATTACTGTTTTGTTTAGGTGAGATACCCCCCCCCACACACACACACACACATACACACACACACCTACAGGTGAGGATGCATAATGATAGTACACACAGACCTCCCATTACCCATCTGTCAACATGCATAACATATGGTACTCAGCATGCAGTGCAGCTATAGTCAAGCTATGCTAGCAACAGTATACATGTGTGTGATGCATGGGCTGTGTTAGTAGGTGATGCCCCTTCCCATGGAAGACACTGCACCCATGTACACAGTATTGCTGTGCACCTGTTCTGCACCCTGCCATATACTGTGCACCATACCTCACAGGTGTACACACCATTGCTTTATGTGTATTACTGTGTCAGTTATGTCTGCTCTAATGCTCACAGCCCCTATGTGTTTGTCTGACACATATCTGGGATGATATGTGGACAGCTGTCATTTGTGAATGCCTGATGTCTGATTTACAGATGTCAACATCATTGGTGCATTTATGACCGATATGATAGCATTACACTGTGCACCGTCAAACCTTACCATGGCTATAGGGAGTGTACACACCGTTATTGATATGACGCCCTCTTCCGTGATATGCCATGGACCACATCACTGCATATGTTAACACTACATGAGCCTGATATGTGACATATTTCCTGTACAATCAAATGCATTGTCTAACAAATGTGTTAGTTGTACTGATGCTGACCACAATGCATACACCTTGTGGGTGCATATGTGTGCACACCCTTATCATGACGGTTTGTTGTACCTACTGTTATGTGTACTACAGCAGTCACTATTCCTGACAGGGTTATACTAGCATGGGCCATCTGCATTTGCCAGTATATGATCAGTCTGCCCTACACATGTCCCTCAACTCTACATGATTGCAAGGTCAGCTCATGTGCACATCCCTTGGAGTTCACACATTGCCGTCACTATTGCTGTGGAGTCAGGGTTACGTCTTCCATAGTTCCTGACCCTGACTGTGTGCAGATATAGCCATTCGTAGCATCCTTAGGATCCCTGCTGTAGTGCACTGCTGTGTGATGATGACACCCCCTCCCTACCTTCAGCCTTTTTGCAGATGCTTGACAACTATGGCCTACACGTATGTGTCAGTTTGCAGTGTCGCAAACACTGAACACCACGTGTAACAGCCTAGTCCCAGCTAATGAGTGGCAAACATACAGATGTGCACTGGCACCTGCACAGTACAGATGGGGATGGTGGGCCTGAGGTGGGGTGAGGCGTTGGTTGTGCAGCATATGTATCTTACATGATACTATCTGTAGGTTTCCAACGTGGTCATGGTACACCAGTAAACATTGCAATGCATGACTTTTCGGGACCTCTTCTGTTATGCATACATTACCTGTAGATGCCTGGCTGATGTTTCATGTGGTACAACAGTCACACCTGATTAACCTAACCCATAGGCCACACGTTTGCAGAGTCCAGGCAATTGCTGATATGGGTACTACACAGCCAGTACTTGCTAGACATTCCTACAACCCCGTCAATGTTGTGGCATATTACTAGGCAGCCTGCATGTCCAGTTTGCTACATGTGACATCATCTGTCTAGGATGGCCATCTGTTTATTTCCTAAATCATTCCTGTCCCATAAATCGTTACCACATAAATGACTGTCTGCACTGTTTGCCATGGTATATGCAGTGGTGAGGTATGGCTACATGTCCAGCTCATGGGTGCTACCTGTCGGGTATGGGGCCCATGCCATGTCATGTAAGATATGTGCAAGCCACGGCTGTCTCTGTTGGAGGTAAGTGTGCACAGTTGATGGCCAAACATCTTGGACATCAGACCTATATGTGGTGTGACATTGGGGATGTGTACTTGCTGAAAGGTGCATTTCCATGACATATGCATGTAGTCAGTACCTCAACAGCTGATTCCACTGTATTTTATCTGGAGTGTGTGCACACATATGCTTCCAGTGTTTGTGCAGGTATGTATTCCCCATATTTGCTGCCCTAATCTACGATTCCATATTACACACTCATTGCTCATATTGGGAACACATTGCAGGTTTTAAGAGTTGTGGACTGCAGTATTATGATATGCCGTAGTGTAGATGTGTAACAGTTGCCATTGTAATACTGGTATATACACTGTTGTAGCACTGTATAAGGGTGATGTTTCACACATGTCCCTACTGTAGGCCATTTGTCCCACCATTATGTTCATCTCTGTGGACACATTTTGCAATGACAGGATGTTAGTTATATTGCAGGTGTCTGACATACCCTTCAGATACACCATCATGGTCATCACTGTGATGCAGTGCAGTTAACAGCAACAATACGTGAACATGTACGGTATGCATTATAGGTAGGTGTGTTAAATGTGTGCATGGAATATACCATATAGCCATAACATGACCGGTGTATTGGCAAGCCCGAACATAAACCATACTCACTAGCTACAGGCACGTCTATATCACGTTATCGAAAGTGTACTTAATCGAATCAATAAAGGTCGAACTTTATTGATCGATTAAGTAAAACATTGAATAACGTAAAAAAAACTAATTAAAAAAAACTAAATGGCATAGGCAGGGGGGCAAGTCCCCCTGCACTCCCCACACCCCCCCACTTAAATATACCAACTCCAAGACTGCACTACATTGCGGTAAATGAAAATCTCCCCTTACGGAGATTTCCATTTACTTTCACAATGTTCTTCACTTTCGATATTGTCGTGCCAACAATATCAGACTTGATATTGTCAGTTTACGACAACGTGAAGTAGACCCCTACAGGCTGCTGCATTGGAGGTATACCAGAGGGACCTACAAGTGTGTGAGAGATGTGATGTCAGTAGCCACAGCTGTGGCATTGGTAGAGGGTGGGGGCAGCATTACAGTGCATCAGCAGTACAAGTCCACAATACTACAGCTTATGCACATCTGTTTATTTCTACTACGCAGCAACAGACTATATGTATGTCATCTCACATATGCATGCTCTACCTGTACTGATGCAGATGGATATGCAACAGTGGTCTGCTGATGTGCCCTGTGGCCTTACCTGCACACTCTTCTGCCGGTGTGTGGGTAGCACCCACCTCCACTATACTCTCTGCCAGTTGTTGTGTGTGCGGGTGGGCAGGTGCCAAGAGCCTGTTGCAAAGTGATTTCCCCCCAGACTGCAGCAGCATGCCAACAGGCACTGCGAAGCAGGTCGCTGCAATGATGCTGGACCTGCTCATAACTGCGGTTATGCAGGCTGAGATCATTGACCCTCTGGACTAGATCGTTCCACAGGGTGGTCCGCTTCTGCTGCTCATGGGCTGTTCTGCCAAACAACACCTGGTAGTGCTGTACCAGGTGTGCTATGATGACCTCATTTTCGTCTGCTGAATAGACAGGTAGTCTGCCATGTGACATCTTGCCTGAAAGACATAAATATGGAAACAGGTCTGAGCAACTCATACAGCAAAGTTACCATAGTTCTTAATACACATCTCTGTCTCCCCTCCACCATATCTGTGACAACAAACTGTTCACACAACTCAATAGGTATGGCTACAGCTTACCTACCATTGGGACATATATCGTATTGTACCACACATTTTGCTATGCGTTTGTAGCCAAGTTCCCTGTGGGGACACTATCATTGCTGGCCTGTTATGAACAATGTCACCTGCATGCCATTGTAAGGGCCACTTTGGTTCCATACATGCATGTGGCCTGTTTGCTATGTGATTGCTGCACATCTGTCATTATGTGTTATTGGGGATATCTATGCATGCTGCTGGACATTATCCGGGATTGTGTAGACTATTACTACCCACATATGTTTTATAATAGTGACACAATAGCATGTATAGGAAACAGTTGCCAGCCGAACCACCTTGCCCACCTCATTTGGCCATGTTACCAGGCCACATCACATGTGGGACCCACCCTGGGGCCTCCTCATCTACTGGCCCTGCACTACCTTCACGTGGAACCACCTCAGGGGATGGTGTCCCCCCCCCCCGGGGGCACACACAGACATGATTCTGTCACTCGAAGTCAGGTCCAGGATCTTGTGCATAGGGAGCTCCACAGAGACTTGGGGGATGTACTACAGCACCTTCAGGCCCTCAGTACACAATCACTACTTAAAAGTGCTTACTCCTGCTTACCTCCATGAAAATTTCTTTAAACAAAGTGAAAAATGGTTGATAGGAAAATGGTGAAAAAGGGGCACAAAGAGTGAAAGACAGTAGGTAAGATAGCTAGGGATGTGCAGGACGGGTGTAGGGAAGGTCCATAGCTGCCCATTTCTTCTACAGCAACAGCTGTGCATATACACTGAATTTGGAGATAGATTTGTACACTCAAACCCCTGAGAGAGGGATGAGGACAACAATAATATGTTGTGAAGCCAATTAGACCAGATTACATGTGTCCAGTGGACACGTGTGAAATGGACAGCTATATATGGGGCGAGATGTTTTTGGGGAACAGATTCCCCCTTTTTTTTCCAGATGAGAGTGGATTGTTGGGGAGGGATATAAGGTATATTTGGGGATATAGGTTGAGTAGGATAACAGACAAGACACGCAAGACAGCATACAGGGGTGGAATATGACACATGTGGGGGGTAAACACCTTGATGGGGAGGGGTGTTTGGAAATCGGAAACCCATGAGCCCCCTAGTGGATACAGTGGGACTGAGGTCCCCACCCATGGGCAGTCACCACTGCACCTTCACAGCCCCAAAGGTGGCTGTGCTGGGGGCTGAGTAGGAGGGCCAGGCCGACCCTCTAGTTGTGACACGTGGCCCTCAAGCTGGCGTAGCAGATCTCCAAACACCCTGCAGAGCTTGATACGCACCACGCCCCGGACCTGGCGACAGGTGACAGTGTTCTGTCGGCACCCGCTCCCAGGGGGGGTGAGCCCCATCCCCTGAGGTGGTTCCACCCAAAGGTGGTTTAGGACCAGCGGACGAGAAAGTCCCGGGGTGGGTCCCAGATGTGCTGGTGCCCGGTGCCATGGCCAAATGAGGTGGGACAGGTGGGTCCGCTGGGACCGGCCTTCCCAAACGTGCTACGGTGTTTCAATTTTAGAACATATGTGGGTTAGTAATCGTCAACACATTCCAGTATTAGGTATAACTGCATGCATAGATATTCCCATTAACTCAAAACACCAGATATGGAACAGTTGCATAGCAAACAGAACACATGCATATATGGAACCACAGTGGCCATTACAAGAGCATGCAGGTACATTGATGACAGCATGCCACCAGTGTGGGTGTATTTCAACATGGCACATGCATTGAAACAAATTTAAGTATTTATCAAACAATAGGACATATGTCCCAACAGTAGATTTAATGGAGCACATACCGATTGAGTTGTGTATTTAGTTTATTGTTGCAGATATGGTGGGGGGAAGAGAATGATGTCAATTAACAACTAGTATATTCCTGTAGTTCTCCTTACTTTCCTAGTCAGTGCTGTGATCTGTACCTTACAGGTATTAGTACACTACCCTATGGCCTTAATTTGGACAGTGGTATAGATGCAAACAACTATATACATGAACTGAGTTTTACCTGCACTATACACCTCTTACCTGATATGCCTGTGGAGGCATTGTTTGTTAACACTACCTAACTGTTTTTACACATATTCCCAGATTCCAGGTTGATGTTATGCACATACCTGTCCATCTGTTATTGCACATGCTCTGGGCATGTCTTGACCACATGCAGGTGAACCGTGACTTATTTTGACTATTGCCCTCTTAAACCTTTGGTGAGTTGTACAATGACAGGTTTGTTTTCAATGACATTTTCCAAATATGTACAGGCCTGACAGTCAGTTATATGACATGAAATGCTGCCTGCATGTCAGAGATTAGCACACTGATATGCCGGGGACAGGGTAACAGCCGGCAGATATGGGTCAATTAACTGGACATTCTGGACTATTCTGTACACTTGTGGGGTATGATTCTGCATACAGCTTACTACCACTCCCAGGATTCAGACCATGGCTGTGTCTGCTAAAATTAAAACAGTGTCCGTTACAGTTGAGTGTGCTATATAGATATTGCTGTGTACCTCTTCTCTGATTTCTGTCTATAAGTCTCCTGTGGTTTTACAATCTGACCTTGTAATTACAACACCCTTATACAGGATTTCCTAGACAGTTTTATTATGTAGCACAGTGTGGGTGACAGTGATGAGTAATACCTTATTATTCAAAGCAACTGCAACACTAACAATGCCATACAATACCACAGTAAACAGTACCAGTACAGGATATCAATCTTTTATATCTAGGCACAGTTTTCGTATCTGACATATCCATGGGGGCAATGTTTATTAGCACTACCTGAATGTTGCCACACATATTACCAGATTCCACATTAGTATTATACACATACATCTCACTCTGTTACTGCACACACTCTGATCACAGTTTCACAACATGGTGATGGAGATGGGACATACTTGGCTTATTACTCTCATAATATTTTGGGGAGTTGCTAGTGTGACAGGTTTGTTCTTCTAGATGTCTGACAATCAGTTGTATTTCTTATTTGCTGCCTAAACGTCTGGGATCATCCCACTGATTTGCCAGGGGGACAGGGTGACAGGCAGCGGATATGGGCCAATTAACTGGACATTCTGGAAATATCTGTACATTTGTGGGGTATGATTCTGCATGCAGCCTACTACCACTCCCGGGATTTGAACCATGGCTGTGTGTGCTAAAAATACAACAGTTCACATCTCAGTTGAGTGTGCTATTTGGATTATGTTGTCTGTCTTTTCACTGTTTTCTGTCTGTCTCTCTGAGTTGTACTATATGACCTCTTGTGATTACAACAGTCATATACAGACATTCCTACCCATTTTATTTATGTAGCACAGTGTGGGTAACAGTGCTTAATACAACAGTACTATTAAGAGATTGCAACTCTACTTTACCATATTATACCAGAGTAAACACATGCAGTCCATCAGTTAGACCTTTATTGTCAGGCTATTATGCTTTTGTTTACATACAAGCTATATGAGACTCTTCCTGCCATATTCTCTGGTGTATGCAGTACATGCCTAAAACAATACAGGTTACTACTACTTTTAGATTTATTTCCTATGACAGTACATGCAAGAGTATTACTAACCTGCCTCACGTTGCAACTGCTGCAATCTACAGGCATTGACTTCCTGGTTCACAGCCCACTCATCTGCCACTGTGAAAGACATAAGAGGAATATTTAGCCATACCTATCCATAATAATATGAGCTGGCAATTATTAAACAGGTAGTGGACTGACACTTACACACAGCTGGGACATACCCCGTCCTCCTAGCCTCTTGGATCCACTGATCCAAGAGATCTCTCTTTCTCCGCTTCAGGTCGACATAGTGATGCTTGACCTGCTCACCAGTTCGAGGTATGCCAGTGGCACTGATGAGGTCACGGGCGAGTCGGTCTCAGGCTTCTGCTTTGTATTGGGAACCCTGGTACTGGCCCTGAAGCAGTCTCTTGTCATGGTCTTTAACAAGGAGTCCTACCATGACTCTGGACTCCTGGATGCCCCAGTGCTGTGCCCGAAAGCGCACACCCTCTCTCATACCAGTCATAGTGCCTACAGGAGGAAGCTGCAACCAGTTGTGAGATGTATTCCTGCCTGTTTGGTTTAAATAGGGCCGGTTTCCCACACTTTGCCGTGATTGAATGGTTTTGAAAATGTTAAGCTATGGGCAAACCTACTTACCTGAGGTTGGCATTGCTTAAAGGGGTATACCAATGGGCAAATTGATTTAGCTGGGCTACGCATTGCCTACACCTACTAAGCTGGGCTGTGCAATGATTAGTGTTCCTTAATTTTTAATTTGCATACTATTTGCTGTTTGACATTGATTTAGTATTCATTACATGTTATATATGTGTTTGGTATCCATGGTTGTGTGTATGTACACTGTATGGGGTCCTTGTATTTATTAGGGGATTTCAACACTTTATTACAGTGACACCTCACATCTGGGCTTAATGCAGTACTCCAGTTTACATATTTATGTTATGTAGTAGATTACACAACATACAACTGTATATAGATTCCTTTCACATGTTAAGTTTGATTTTCCTGTAGTGAGGATCTGTTTGGTGATACCTCAATCTTATATGCTGTTGTGATGGCTTAGTGGTTGACTACTATGAGTATAGTGTATAGGGTCCTGTGTTCAAAACCGGCAAAATTTGTTTATTTTGTTTCTGGCCATAACAGCGGCTGTTGCATACAGAGTCATTAAGGCACTTTTAAGCAATTGTAAGTGGATTTGCGTGGGTTTGCATGAAGGTAAGCAATGCTAACTTCCGGTTAAATATGCTTACTGAGAGTTAGCTTCAGTATTGCTTAACCTGTGTGCGCATTGCTTACCCCTACACAAATGGGCTTAAACCCACTTACTACTGCTTAAATATGCTTACTTTTGCTTAATAGTGCTTACTCCCGTTACCCCCGCACTAATTTAGACAGTAATGTAAAATGGTTCTTAGGAAGGTGGTGGATTTGAACACTCTATGGATTTATCATTCATTACACATTGTACCTTTGATTTGTATCCCTGATTCCTGAGTACATATATTGTATGGGGCACTTGTGAATATCTGTAGATTTTAAATTATGACAATGACACCTCACATCTGCATTTAATGCAGTACTCCAGTTCACAAATATATGGTATTTAGTAGGTTATGTAACAAAAAATATTGTTCATGAAGTGATTTGACATGGAAATTGGAATGTACTGGAGTGAGACTCAAACCGGGAATGACTGCTTATAAGGCGAATGCTCTGCCCACTACATTATTGCCATATTGCTTCATTTGCATATATCTTGATATTTATCATCTTGTGCCATTTAAGCTTCAATAAACCTAGCTAAGCAATGAGCAAACCTGCACACCTATGGCTAAATTTTATCTGTTTGATAAAAAAAAATAGCTTGTTTATATTTTATATTTTAATTATTGCTCTTATAAATTTGCGGGGATGTTGCTGGGGGTATGCGAACACCTATGAGCGGTCTCGCTCATTCTTATTGCTAACCTGCTGTTCTTGCTTGCAGGGGCATGTATATTCTGAGAGCTCTGCTCTCAGACACGCCTCCTGCACTCGTACACACTCCGTGTCCGTTTAGGAGCTCAGGCAGCACCCCTTCATTAATATGCCTGGCGTGCTGCCATGCTCCTCCTAAATGGCCGCTTCCGTGCAGGACTAAGCTAGTCCTGCACAGAAGAATAGTGAATCCGGGGAAAAGCTTCCACACCACTATCAATCATTTTGTTAGTTATTGCAAGTATTCACATTACTTTTAAAGTTGTTTTATTCAGGTATTTTGACTACCTATTTTGCTTCAAGACTACTTTGTTAGATAGTAGATAATTCTCTGATTCTCACTTTGTAAACGTACGTGGTACTTTACAAGTGTTTTGCTTTTAGCCATGTAAAGATTCTTTCTTTGTTACTGGGATGGATATATACCCTTGTAAACAAATGTTTAGAATACTGATACTTTATACATTTTGTAGTTTACTTCAGCAAAAGATTAGAAGCATTTTGTTCTAACAGGCTGTTGAACGTGGAATATTACTTGGTAATGTAGTGATGCAGTCTTTAGTGCTTCTATTTCTTAACTAAATTCATGTGTGACTTCCTAATATTACTTGCATAAACTAAGCATGGTCTTCAGGTGATGTTTCTTTCCACTACCAAAGATGTGTATTTTTTTTTTTTATGATGAAAGATCACTATATACAACAACAACAGAAATGTCCTTTGTATTATCACATTGAGTTTTTTTCTCCTTGTAGTGAAACTGTTGGTTCAGTGTGATTAACTCATTCAGTAAACTGCAGTTAGTAAAAATGTGTTTGTCCTGTTACTGTCCCCAAGAAACACGCCACATTCATTTTTTATGATCAGATTCTATTAATATATTTTGTAGCAAGTATTCATGACATCCAATCAGAGCACTTAATGTATTCTCAATACATGTTGTATTATAAATCGTCCACCTATAACAGCCTTAATATAAATGCAAAAAGCCAACAGTTATTAATTTATCCCAAGCCAACATTAATGAGCATATATCTGTATTTCCACTTCTAATCAATTAATTCTGAGGTGTTTGCCTTGTCATTTTGCTCCGTACAGTCATAATAGCCAGATGTATGACCTAGCTTAGCTATTACACCATCAGCCTACAAAAGACTAATAATTAAGCTTATCCGCCCTATTACCTTTCAGTATAGACACTGCCAGCTAACTAAGTCTACAAAAGATAATTAATTAATTATTGGGAGTGCACATGTGTATTGAACCCACTCAAAGTACTTCAGGGATATCCTTCTACAATGTCAGCACCATATAATTCCAGCAAAAGCATCCACCTTCTATATTCACTGGATGAGTGGAGTATCCGTTGTTCTAAATGGGATTCCTACTACTTATAGCTGGAGGAGAAGGTAGGCCATTTGGACCCCAGGGGCAGAGCTTTATTTGGTACCCCCCCCCCCGCCTGAAGTACCTTGACAGCAACATTTAATAAAAACATAACAGACACCAAGAGCAAGCCCAATCAGGAAGTTTTATTGAAAGTTTAAAGCACTTTCAAAGTAACTCATTCAACTGTCATTGATGCATAACCAAACCCATTGCATTAGCAGTTTACAGAAATCATACAGTTATCTGTCACCCAAAGTACTCTCTGACTGGTCAGGCTACAGGGCAAATAATACTTACTAAAACAGTTTGAATTCAGCCATACATCTAAAGGACATGCCCCATTAACATTTCTCCAAGTGCATAGTCATTTCCTTTACCTTCTCCCTCATCTAATCTTCTATCATTCGGCTTTTCCTGGTTAGGGGTCGCCACAGTGGAACTCCGGTCCGCTAATGATTGGCAGTAGATTTTTACATGCTGGCTTGCCGGGCCTAACGCACAACCTTTAACGAAGGAACGCCCATTCACACATGTCGACACACATAAGACGCTCTAACTGAGAATCGAACGTGCAACGTCTAACTGTGAGACGACAACGCTACTACAGCACCACCACCGCAGTTCCCTCTTCCATACCTAATACACCCATTTAACACACTCTTCTTAAACTGTGATTGAGTGTGCCACATCATTAGTGCCCTAAATCTATTGTTTACACATGATCACCTCTTTCTTTCATCTTACACGTTTCTATTAACTCCCCTAACCTAGTAACTGCTCCAACACTTCCACTTCTCCTACTTTAACTCTTTTCTCCCTTTTATGTTCCAGTTATGTAACTGTGCATATATCAGGTTTGTTAGAACTTCTATGTATATAGTTTGTAAGAGCATCTGTGCTTACTGAAATGTTAAACATTATCATTGTTATGGAAGATGCATATCATGCAGCAGAGTTGCTAAACAGAGAATGCAAAACTTGTATGTTTTTTAATGTCTATGTCTGCAGCCAGTGTCTCCATTCTATGTGCATAAAAATCTCACATTCAGCTGTTACTTTATTTTTTACTGCCTTTTCACACATCAGAATAAAACAAGTAAATAAAAATGAAAATGCCTTATCCTGATATCAGCTTATAACTTAATTTTCCACTTCAGAATTTGGCACAATCCACAACAATTTGCAGATACAGTCCAAATGCCAGCAGCATTAACATTTATAATATAATAGCTTGTCATCTGTTCTACATACAGGAAATAGCAGGCATATGTAAGCAGTGAGGGCAGGTATACAACAGTGTGCATTAGTGATATTATTGTGCAATCCTCCAGGGATGTTGATGTGAGTTATCATGATCCCAAAAGCAACTTACTTAGGCAAGTACATGAAGGCTTACTGAGAGAGTGTGCTGCTAAAATAAAATTCCCACATGACTCTACTGTCTTAGTAAAATATTGAGCCAGAGCTGTCATAGGAAATCTAGGCTAAAGCAACCTATTCAGTGCAGCCTGCAGCCTGCTAATTGATAGTCTGCTCTTGTATCACTTCTGGGTATGATACTAGTTAAGCATCCAAAGCTAAATGGCAGGAAATAATGACTTTGCTGTGATAAGATTAAACTCAGGCTCAAGAGTTCACATTTTCAGCCAGTAGAAGTACACAAGGCATTTTAACAAGCAAACAGAAACATCTGTGATGCCAGTATCCAGAATGAGCCCGTCAGATGCAATTTCTCTGATGTACACTATTAATGAGAAATTGAGCAATGAATGAGCATGTTATGCATGCATGGAATCCCATGGAAGACCTTCCTTCAGTGTGAAGAAAATTTGTGCAATTTTTATTAAGAATGCAGTATCTCCTACTCCTGTGCTCTGTCATGATATGTGATAATACAAAAAGTCTTCCAGAGGAAAAACTCTACAGTAGAAACTGCATCCCAGAAGAAACCAATGCAAATGGAAAACAGAAGTAAAATTGATGCACATTTGAGCAGCAAAACAAAATACAGTGATCTTACAATCAAGCCATTCTCAGAAAATCATTAAGGAAATAGTATTCATTGATTCATTCATCTAATAATAATAATAATAATGAAAATAATAACCATAATAATAGACAAAAGCAGCCTTGATGTATTAAGAATTCATTTCCTCCCTATAAAACAGTGTATCAGTCAGTAAAAGTCTGGTAAGTAAAAATAATCAACTAATAGTTAAAAAGATTCTTGATGAATTAAGAACAGACATCTCTTCCATCCATTAAACAGAGTAGCATTCATTGAAATTTATTCAGTCTTTCCCCACATTAAGCAGCATAGCATTCTGGGAAAGTCCAATCGGTAAAAATAATAGTCAACTAATAATAGATAAAAACAACCTTGATGAATTAAGAACTTGTGTCTTATCAGTAGAATTAAACAAATAGTAATAGAGAAATACAGGCTTGATGAATAAATAACTCATATCTACCCCCCACAAGAATACAGCCAACAAAGTCCCTCTCTGCCCTATATAGCAATAACAATAAACATTATGGGCAGCAATGGCAGGAGGATTCCCCATAACTTTGCCTCTGTGCAATGCTTTATAAATCATTTGCCACTTCTCAACAAAATCAGGGGAAATACAGATATAATAATCTGATAGCAAGCAAATAACTGTTCTTTGATTTTGTTAATTCTCTCACTGTAGGTACATCAGCCTAGCAGATAGGGACTTTGTTGGCTGTTTTCTTGTGGGGGAGGGTAGATATGAGTTCTTTATTCATCAAGACTGTTTTTCTCTACTACAATTCAGGAACATTTAAACTATTACAACTCTTAACCTGAAACATTGACAGAATAAGAGGATTTGAATTAATATACATATTTTCTGATATAAACTAGTCTATTATAATTCTAATTATTGTCATTATTTATTAAGTGCATTTCACCACCTGTTTCTCCAAATAAGTAATTTGTGTGCAAAGCCAAACTGCATTTATGATAGACTAAGAGTATCTGAATTAATATATAGTTTACTGACATAAAGCAGAAGTCTATATTATAACTCTTAATTTCTTTATAAGCATTGTCATTATATATTAAATGCAATTCACCACCTCTTTTTTCCAAAAGGTAATTGTCTAAGAAATCCATTAGTCCAAACTACATTTATGCATTTGATTTGCATTAGATTTTAGAATCCACCAGTCCACTACCACTTTTGTCCACCATACCTTTCAACTGTACAGATTTTTAAAGAACGTCCAGATTTTTGCCTCATATTTTTCGTCTGTTCCTCCTAAATTTTGTGTTTTTCCAGTAAAGTACTGCTGACTGAAGTCAGTAAATAATGGCAGACGTTTATTTTCAACTTCCTATCTTAAATAAAATACATGCAAAGTCATGAAAACTCATGGCCTGAACTTTCATCTTCCTCAAAGCACACACCTTTAACTGATGGCAAAAGCCTCTAAGCATCTGCTTGATATCACACTTCATTAAGCAGTTAACCTCTAGGGTTTCTCTTTACTTCTTAATGTAGTTTTCTATTTAGGGGTGTTTATAGTCATACATCTGTATTTCATTTCTGTGAAACTTCAACCCAATCTATTTTTAATCACCTAATGACTGCTAAATTGTAAGCATTTGTTCTTGTTCAGCAGTTGCAGGAAAAGTTATTAAGGAATAACTATATTAATATATATATATATATATATATATATATATATATATATATATATATATATATATAAATATTGTGTGTGAATGTATAGTATGCATGTATGCACAAAAACACAGACACATATTCCACACACTTATATGGAAATGACTAAATACATGTCTGGATGTAGAAATACAAGTGAGACGTTATCAACTGTTCAAACAAAAAAATTGAAAACTACAAATAAATGTAAGCATCTACTCACTAGTCTTATTTACTTTCATTTGAATGCTAGTAAATAAACAATTGGTGGTAGATACAATTCTAAGTCATGAGATAATGCAGTTCATATTGGTTTACCAAAACAAATGTTTGGAATACACAAAACCATTATTCTAGCAACTTTTTAAGTTTATAAGAGCAATATCTGGTCCTAGCAGCAAGGAACTCGAAAAAGCGACTACCTTCTGGATTTAAGTATCTTTGCTTTTTTTTCACTGGAAATAGCTTCTGTTGCTTACTTTGAACTAGCCTGAACTGTTTTTTTACTGATTACTGCATTTATTTTAAAATCTGCACTTAAAGTTACATTTAGTCGAATTTAATCAAAAGTTTGCTTGTTTGTTTGTTTAATTTAACTGTGGAGGCTGCCCACTAAAGTGTGCTAGCCTGTGTAACTAATTTATCACTGTCTCTGCATTTTCTGTGTGTTTCTACAAAAAAACTAAAAAACAAAAAAATAATCCTTGTTTTCCCGGCTTCCTCGACTAGTTTAGACCAGTATACAGGCATTGCTGTATTCTGGGCTGTGGTGTAGTTCCTGTGTTGTCCATTACCTTACTTGGATAGAAGGAAGTTTCTTTGCTCACCAGTGGGAGTGGGGAGCCTTGAGCAGCCTACCTGTCCTTGGGGGAAGTGACCTCAGCACAAGAAGCTGTAGTAATTGGTTGTTTGGGACCATTCCTAGCTCTTTTGTAGTTCACTGCTTAAAATCCGCGTTTGCATGGCTTTGCGCGGTCGTGCGCATAAGGTTAAACTTGGTTAAACAAGGTTAAACTTTTTCTGGCTCCGCCAAGTCTGCTCTTCAATTTTCCCCTTAGAACTGTTCTACTTGCAATCTAAACAGCCTATACTCTATCTGAAAAGCTCAGCACTTGCTCCTAAAGCATTTTTTACACAGGTAAAGCACTCTTAAACAAAAGAAAGTACTTCATTCACCTAAATTCTGTTGAGTACCCATTTCCCTATAGGTCCTTTCTGACTCATTTACACAGCAATCTTTTTCACTATTTCTAGCATGTCGAAGGGTCAGTTGCTGGCGTCCTCTCCTGTTCAGCTGGTGAATCTGGGAATCTTGAGGCAATGCTACAATTGCCTCATGTACACAGACAACCCTCTCCTCCTCCCAACAAATACAAATATATGCGAGAGATGCAACTATATAGCCAAACTGGAGGCTGAGCTCTCTCAATTCAGTACTGGCAAGACCAGTCAGGAGGAGAAGGTAACCACGCACACCACAAACCCAGTCTCACATAGAACTATCACAACTGCAAACCAAACACATAAACACACAAAAACATACTCGGAGGTGCTGATTAAAAATCTACCAAAACAACAGAGGCCTCCAAAGCAGACACCCAAACAACCACCACCTCAAGACATAGCACATGCAACACATAGCTCACAAAGTCAGTGTGCTAAACAGTCACAGCCCTTAAGGCCAAACAACATGCCAGACACACTTGTAATAGGTGACTCCATAGTCAGACACACTGATGTCCCGCTCACCAGACTGAACAAGGAAAAGGTCACAGTAAGCTGCCTGTCAGGAGCTAGAATCCGCCACATAACACAAGCACTCAGGTCACTCCACAACAAGTACAAATATGACTCAGTCATTGTACATGCCGGTGTGAACGACCTGAGACGTACCTCCCTGGACTACATGAAAAGAGACATAGAGGAGCTCTCTGATTATGTAGCCCAGGCCGGTATGACCCTGACCCTGAGCAGCATCTTACCCTCACCAAGAATGATGCCACAGTACAAAGACAAAATGATCAGTTTTAACAATTGGCTTAATTACTGGTGTCATTCTAAGGGGATCCAATGTCTGTCTGCTTGGGATGACATGCTTGACAAGCCACGCTGCTTCGCAAGGGATGGCTTGCACCTGTCACCCTGGGCTTCGGATATTGGCCAAGGCTCTTGCCACCCCATAGTGCCTTTTTAGGCAAGGCTCAAATGACAAACCTACCTCCTAGAAAACACAAGTGGAAAAAAACTAAGGGTAATGCTGCTCAATGCCAGAAGTTTAAACCTCAAGATGCACGCCCTCGAAGCCCTCCTCAGTATGGAGAACATCGATGTCTGTGCAGTGACTGAAACCTGGTTCAAGGCTCCTGAGAGCACCCCAGCACTATCAGGTTTTACCTCATATCATGCTTTCCGGCCCCAAAACTTGGACTGAACCACAAAAGGAGGGGAGTATCCATTTTCATCAAAGATACCCACACCTCCAGGTTAGTGGCAATGCACGAAGCATCGGAGACTATCCAGGTGCAACTAACCATAGGCAAAACTGCCTTACAGTTTGTAGCATGCTACAGACCACCCTCTCAAACTCAGGAACCCCACACAGCCTTCCTGAAGACACTGGAGAGTATGAATGTCTCTCCAAATACCATCATTTTGGGAGACTTCAACTACCCAAACATAGACTGGGAACATTACTCAAGCCCCAACACCCTAGCCCAAAGGTTCCTAGAATTCATAAACTCAAATGCAATGGAACAACTAGTCACCATTCCCACAAGAGGAGACAATATACTAGACCTGATCATCACAAACATGGGGACAAAATGCTCCACACGGGAAGTATATCCCTCTTTGGTAAGATCAGACCATAAATTAATCTCACTGGAAATCCACATCCCCCCCCCACCCCCTGCACAAAAGACCACAGTGAAGAACTTCTCAAAAGCAAACTTCACACTTCTTAAAACTGAAGTGGTATCCTTCAAGGCCCCTGGGCCTGTGGAAACCACAACCCACACTGCTGAATCCTTTGCAAATGCCTTCTATGGGCACCTTCAAGAATGCATGGATCATGCAATCCCAAATAAAACCAAGACCCATTCCCCCAAAGGCAGGCGCCCGGTCTGGTGGACCCCAGCCATAAACAAACTTTACAACAGGAGGAGGAAGCTACTACATGACAGAGCAAAATCCCTAAAAGGGAAGGCATCTCTGATCAGTACTAGCAAAAACTATGATCACTCATAAAATCATCCAAGGCCAACTTTGAGAGAAAAATCGCAAAAGACACAAAAGACAATCACAAGGCCTTCTTTAGCTATGTTAGAAACCTGGGTGGAAACTCCCAGATATGCTCAGAGTTAGTCCAAAATGACACAAAATGCACTGAACTCACTGACATTGCCAACATTCTGGCAGACAGGTTCAGTGCAAATTTCTCCTCCCCCTCCCCCCCAAAAGGAGAAATAACTATCCCAGCAGAGTGTAGCCTCCCTAACATCTCAGATGCCCAGGTGAGAGCCGCCCTCTCTAAAGCTAAAAACACAGCATCAATGGGACCAGATGGTGTCCCGGGCTGTGTGCTACATGAACTCCAAGAGGAAATAAACACACACATAAGGTTGCTGTTTAATCTTAGCCTTACTACAGGATATGTACCCAAAGAGTGGCGTACGGCAACAGTGGTCCCACTTCACAAAGGCGGTGCTTCTACGGACCCTGGAAATTACCGCCCCATAAGCTTGACGAGCCTGGTCTGCAAAGCTATGGAGAGGATCATTATGGAACTCATAAACAATGACATTGGGGACCTTCAGACATTGGATCCTACCCAATTTGGCTTTGTCAAGGGCAGATCCTGCCTTTTGAACTTGGTCGACTTTTTTGAAACAGTCACTAAGGCCATTGATGAGGGTAAGGCAGTTCACACAGCCTACCTTGACCTTGCAAAAGCCTTTGACACAATACCCCACACGGGCATCATAAACAAACTCACCAGCTTAAATGTAAACCCATATGTCACAAGATGGGTTGCAAACTGGCTCAAGGACAGAACCCACAGGGTCAGAGTTGCTGGAGCTATGTCAGACTCTAAGCCAGTCACAAGCGGTGTCCCACAGGGCTCAGTCCTGGGACCCCTCTTGTTCGGCATTTATTTTTCCGAGGTACAGGCAAACATAGGAGGATTGTGGCTGACAAAGTTCGCAGATGACTGCAAACTGGGCGCCATAATTGATACTCCAGCGGACACAAACATCCTTCAGAGAGGCCTCATAGAAATGTATAATTGGTGCCAGAGCCTTGGCCTTAATCTAAACGCCAAAAAATGTATAGTCATACCCTTTGGGAAAAACAAGGTACCGACAAATTACCACATAGGTGGTAATCCATTAAATACGGAAGAGGTAATCAGGGACCTAGGGACCCAGGTTGACAGTAACCTCTCATTTGACACTCACATTGCCAAAGTGGTTAGGAAGACCTTCTATATTGCCCATTTTATCATGACGGGTTTCACATCTAGATCAAGAGAGGTCATTGTGCCCCTGTACTCTTCTCTTATCAGGCCAATGATTGAGTACAATGCCCCATTTGGGATGTATCTCACCCGACACCTGCAGCAGTTGGAAAGACCCCAAAAGTTCCTCACCAAGAGGATAAAGGGTCTTAAACATATGTCATATGCTGCCCGATTGAAAAAACTCCAGCTCTATTCAGTCGCATACCGCCTACTCAGAGGTGATCTGTGCCTGACGTACAAGGCCATGTCCAATCCGGAATTGATGGACATGCTCCACCTCAGAAAATCCAAATCCATCAGAGCCACGAGAACAAGAGACTTAAACCTCAGCACAGAAATAAATAGGATGTGCTGGAGGGACAGATTCATAACCCAGAGGCTCCCTACACTCTGGAACAGAATCCCAGTCCATGTTAGGCAGATCCCCTCACTGACTCTATTCAAGAGAAATCTCGACGAGTGGATGGGAGATCGTAGGTTTACCCCGGGGGTCATCTCTGTGTCACTACTAGACAGAGGCACAGTAAACTAAACCCTAAAAGGGCGTAGTATTCTCATCCTAAGGGGTGGTGAAAGCCACACACACTCTGGCTAGGCTTATAAATGCCCTAGGGCAGATAGCCTAGTATGAACCTATGAACCTAAATCTATCCTATTTTGGGGCCTTTGCCCCACCATTGTTTTTTGGCTTTGTTCAGATTTCTTGCATTAAAAGGTTTGAGACTAGTTTTACTGTCCATCACCACATGCCCAACAATTGCTATCCAGATTCTGATTTGTCTGCAACATTTGAAATGAAAATATATATTCTGTATTCCTACTCTTTGAGACAGTCAGCTTGTCAAGCACACAGTATGTAAATTGAATCACAGCGCACTTACTCATTCCCTTGTCCTTTTCTTCCATTTTCAGCCCATCTCTCAGGTGAAAAAAGCAGATTCCCTGGTAGGCCACTATTCCACTCACTCTCCAGTTGTGAAGTCAGTGCAGGTTTAAACTTCCCACTCATGACCTTGCATCTCCAGCCTAAGATAATTAAAAAACAGAAATGAACTGAAACACTAAGAACTTAAAACAAATTGCTTCAAGATTTAGAAATTACATTTTTAAGTTAAATGGTAGGCTAACGTGCCTACAGTGACAGAATTAACAAAAACAATTAACAGGCAGTTCTTTGATTGCTGTGGGCACCAACAATAAAGCCATGTAACTGCCTTCTTGTACTGCCTCCTCTTTCTGTCCAGCCAATCAGAAGGGCAGTACTGGAGGCTCATCCTATACAGAAAAGAGGGATAAGCAGAAGCCCATGCAAAATGATGTGGAAAGGGGGGCGGGAGGTAGCCTGGAATCTCAGACGTCCATGTAGGACATTTATTGTGATTCCTCCTGCTTCCATTAAGGGGGAGGGAGGAGATATTTATAAAAGTATATATTTTTTAAATTAGTGCAACTTGCGCCCTCTCCAAGACAGGGCCTGGAGGTGATTGATCCTCTTCCTCCACCCTTTCTACATTACTGCTTATAGCTTTGGCACCCAATATATATAGCTTATAATCAGCAACAGAGAGGGCAATGATGGGAACCTTCTCTCTTTCTTAAATTTAAAAGAAGGTGTATGGTCCCTACAAGCGTGAACATGCACCCCACACAGTATGTTTTCTTTCTACCTCTACCACAGTTTTCTTTTTCCTGTTATTGCTCTACCATTTGGGAGAGAAGGAAGGACTTGATCACTCCATCAGCACCCCCTGCAAAGGAGGCCTGCCTGGGTGTTTCTATGGTTTGCTTTCATCAGGGCCTGATCCTGTTTTTCCATTCCTTATCCATTGCTTTCTGGTACCTGATGGCTTTGAATAAAAGGATAAATGATTGCTTTAACTGGATAGGACGACCGTTAAATATATAACAATCAACACACACTGTGCTGTATTGAAAATAAATTATATGGTCTAATGACATGTTATGAATTCCTGTCCCATATGTTTTAAAAAATCTAGCTGTAAGGCAGTTAATGTGGTATGATTTATGGGAAGAGGAACATAAAACAATGGAGATGTATGAACAGAATATACTGTCCTTGTTTCCCCTCCCTCTCATATATGTGAAGTGCTAGTAAGGTTGGGAAAAGGGGTGGTGTGCATCATTTGGGAGGGCTTCCTGCCTGCACCTTACCTCATGTTCAGTGATGCATTAGCAATACTTTGCATTATTGTATACCTCCCAACACAGAAAAGTCCACCTATTGTGGAAAGCCCTACTTAAAAATGTGTAGTAATGTTTGTATTGATTCTCTGATAGGATAGTTCTTTAACTGCCCTTGTAAAACCTCCTTCTCCCTCTCTCTGAACTCTAAAACTGACATTCTGTGCCCCCCAGCCAAAATAAGTATTCTGTTTCCCCCCACCACATACACAACTTGTTCTGAATGCTCTTTTACCACATTGAAAGGGCCATCTTTACCTTCCCAGGCTTATCATCAATAAAAAAAAAAAAAACTTGCCCCTCCTTCTACATACATATCTTGCAGCTGACATGCACCTAAGAAACTGCTCAATCTTTTAAACATTTGAAACCAGGATGAACTTGTCTACAGCATGAGCATACAATGGCAAACCTAGCTGTTGTCCAATTGCACTTGGAATAGGTAAATCCTTCCCTTATCCTTTCTGCTCGTCAGCTGTGCCTTTTCAATTATTACTCCCAGTCAAATATCTGGATGTCAAATATCCTACCCCATTCAATTTCATTTGTCAGAAACTTCTTACATTTTTGAATGTACAGCAACACTGCCTGTCCAGCAGATTCTTCTGTGTATCTTATATGATGAAAAAAGTACTATCAATTTTGTGCACACACCTTTCAACCCAATTCTTCTAAGTCCTTGTTCTTGCCCAGAATAGTTTACATTTCCCCATTGTTGCTAAGCCACCTATTAGACCTTTGGAACTTGACTGATCCTGCCCTATAGTCCTATGAAAACCAACTTAATCTAACAAATTAAAATCATAACCAAACTTTCCCTTCCAAATTTTCTCCCTGGCTGCCTAGGTAATGTAAGCTGTAATTGGCTCATATTGCTAGCTTTCTGAGGTCTGCTGGCTTCTAGTACCAGTGTCCTGACCAGATAAATTAAAAATGTCAGTTTCCCATGTGATCACTAGAAGTTCCAAAATGAGAAATCTAAATCAGTTGGTGCCCCTAACTACAAGGGGATGGGAGTGGGGGCTACAGGGATCATTGATACACCTCAGCCTTCTCCTTTCTAGACTTATGTAGCCATCCCCAGCCTTGCCTTCAGCTTGTTATGCCTAACTGGTCAAATGATTCACCAAAATAAACAATATACTCTTCTAAATCCTTTAAGCAGTGGTCCTCAAGATCAGCATTAACTATGTGTCACTGCTTGATGAACCCTGACTTCTTCTACTCATGGCATAATTACTGCCTTCACGATCTCCTCACCTGTTCATGAACCTACCATGGACAAGTGCATTCTCCTTTTGTTTGCCTGGTGTCTCGTTCTCTTTTCCCCTTTTGTATCTGACACTTCTCTTCCAGTATTCTGGCAGTTTCTTAAGAAATACATTTGACTTCTTCATAAAAGATTTCAACATAACAGTATATCTTGTTTTGATTATTTTAATCATGATGTATAGTGTGAATAGAGAGGGGAGTTAAAGAAAATAGGAGGGTGAGGAAAGGTGAACAGAAAATCTTATAACCACACTTATTATCTGACATCTACCTAGGCAAGTACTAATAATACCTGACTCCCCGAGTGAGTGTGTGTGTGTGTGTGTGTGTGTGTGTGTGTGTGTGTGTGTGTGTGTGTGTGTGAATAAAACTTCGACTTGAAAATAAAAAGAAAAATAAAAAAGCTCAAAACTGTCCCTTGAAGATATCCGATAAGCGCTTTCGACTGTTGTCTTCCTCAGATCGTATGATCTGAGGAAGACAACAGTCGAAAGTGCTTATCGGATATCTTCAAGGGACAGTTTTGAGCTTTTTTATTTTTCATTTTATTTTCAAGTCGAAGTTTTATTCGCATTAAAGGACTACGTTTTAATTGGAATACTTGTGGATTTCGTTGATTGGCCATCCTTGGGTGGATTTTCTGCCTTTTTTCTGCCAGTATTGACTGTTTTTGTGACAGACCACCTTTAGCGTTTGGGAATTATTTATTCATTTGTGTGTGTGTGTGTGTGTGTGTGTGTGTGTGTGTGTGTGTGTGTGTGTGTGTGTGTGTGTGTGTGTGTGTGCGCATTTGTGTGTGTTTGCCTTTGAGAGAGTGTGTGTGTATAAGTACACATAAACTAACATTTTCTTCTTATGACATTCTTTTTTATATGTCCATTTCTTCATTTTTTATGTACCTCACGTATCCCCTTTTTATGAACATCTAGTGGGAGGGAATGGAAAACAGGAAGTAAGGTAGGAGGAAAAATTATATCTTATCCACCTAAGAGTATCATATCCCTGACAACCTTGAGCCACATCTCAAAAGGACCTGATTGTACTTTATAACTCTCTTGTTTTCTTTCTCTGTCACTAATGCTCTCTCCTTTTTTTCTCACTGTCTTTTTTACTGAAATAGATCACAACTTACATGAAATTGTTATAACTATACCTTGATTTCATATAATCTAACCAATATGTAGGCAACATCCAGTTTCCTAAATTTCCCTCCTTATGTACAATGGCAGATTAAATGAGCCTTGAAACCATGGGCCCCCACACAAACTTTTGTAGGACCCTGCATAAGTACGTGTTCCCTTGGATTCACATTCCTGTTTGTTTTAAATGTATACTTACCTACAAGCTTGGTTTAAATTATATTTGTTGTTTAGTAAAGAATACTTTGTTGGTTTGTTTTAAATTCCGAGTCTTGAACATTTTTACTGCAAGTAGTAAAACAAAATTTGATAACTAATAACAAAAAAATTACTAATTTCAGAACATTTCAACCTTAGAAGTCCACCTGAATTGTTTTTATTACAATTCAGTAATGATGTGCTCATCATGTACAGCCACTTTATTATTTGTGTGCACATCATCTGCCCGACTGTGATAAAAATGGCCACAGTAAAGTATTCTAATTCACTTTACACACAGGAATATTAGTCATGCAAAGACAGACTAATAACTATTTAACTTTATCAACTCCGCTGGGTCAGTTATTTTCATGTTACATAGACCATACACTCAGTGATTATAGCCATATTATACCATGACCCCCCATTAATATTCGAAAACGTGCACGCTGATTGGTCACCATGCACATTGTAAATCAGAGTTATAGTAATAGATAAAGGTCCGGTCTCCCAGACTTTTTCCATTAGTATAACTCTTTTTTTTTTTTTTTACAGCAACGGAGAACGCAAGATCTCCGTTGCTGTTTACAAACTGTCTCGCTATGTTAAACGAGTTTAACATAGCGAGACAGCTTTTAAAAAAAGCAATGGAGCATCTCCGTTGATTTTTTTAAAGCTGTCTTGCTATGTTAAACCCATTTAACATAGCGAGATACTTTAAAAAGCACGGAGATCTTGCTTTCTCCATTGCTTTTTTTCAAAACTGACTCGCTATGTTAAATGGGTTTAACCTAGAGAGACAGCTTTAAAAAAAGCAACGGATATTCTCCATTGCTTTTTTTAAAGCTGCCTTGCTATGTTAAACTCGTTTAACATAGCGAGACAGTTTGTAAAAATCAACGGAGATCTTGCTTTCTCCGTTGCTTTTTTCAAAACTGTCTCGCTATGTTAAATGGGTTTAACATGGCGAGACAGCTTTAAAAAAGGCAACGGAGAATCCGTTGCTTTTTTTAAAGCTGTCTCGCTATGTTAAACCCATTTAACATAGCGAAACAGTTTGTAAAAAGCAACGGAGATCTTTCTTTCTCCGTTGCTTTTGCCCACAGCTCTGATGTACTGCGTAGACATATGCATGCGCAGTACATCAGAACTGCCGCAGAATACCAGACAGCTGCGGAAGGGCAGCAAGGAGACATTATACAATGCCATTATTTAAGAAAATTAATTGTTTTTTTTCTTAAATAATGTCATTGTATAATAGCAATAACCCTCTTCTGGGTGTGGGTAATGCTGGATTTACCCACAGTTGGCTTTGTTTGGTCACTCGGGCTTCGTCTTCTTGACCAAACCACGCCAACCATGGGTAAATCTAGCATTACCCACACCCAGGCATGGGTTATTGCTATATTATAGAATGTGTGTTCCTTGAATATCTGAATGGCCAACATGAAGTATGTGATGCTTGTTTCACACAAACTCATAGGGCAAACATAAAGTATTAAAAGTGACTTCACACAAATACCAATAGTCTTGCAGAGCCACAATTAAAGACTTTTTAAAATGAGTTGATGATGTTATTTTCATCTACAGAGAATCCACATCCCCAACATTAGATATTGTCTCCTTGTTGCATGTGTACATTTATCACTGTTATGAAAAATAAATTGCATTTACTTTATTGGTACTTTTTGATGAACTACAAGAACCTGTGTAAAGATTACTATCATCACAACTTAAGACCCATACATTTGTATCACACATTAAAGAGAAGAGTATGCATGATGATGAAGATATGGTAGATTTGGCATAATGGTTAAGGTCTTAACCTCATAGACACAAGGTACAAGGTTTGAATGTTTCTGACCGTGGGTTATTGGCTAGGCTTAAAATGGCCCTTTTGAACAGTTAGCCATGTATTCACATATGAACATAAGTAAAATGTTAACCACTTGACAACATATGCTAATTCAATATGGACAATCTCTGCATAATAAATGTCATCTGATTAAGAACATATTAAAGGAAAGTGTTATTAATACATATGTTGCTGTCAGCAGACAACTTTGCATCTCAGTCTTCCTCCATAAATGCAGTGCATGCTGCATTTGAGGAATACTTAGCTTTTGCTAAATTAAAAAAATGCTAAATTAAAAAAAGAATGATGTACTGATGATATTGTTATAATATTTCTTGAGGCAGATCATCTATGCATCATGGGAAGTCTGGCAAAAAAGCAAAAACAAAGTAACAAACATTTAATAAAATGCAGAAATCTTTCAGAATCCAGCCTTATAAATGAGACTGCGTCACAGTAATATGCAGCAATGACTGCATAACGGCTGCTGAAGATCAGGCAATTCTGAACTTTACTACAAATAACGCTTTATATACTGAACCAAGAAATGCCAACCTCTTCGTTATTGCCAGAGGTTATTAAAAAAGCACTGCAAAAATATATCACTAAAATGCATCATGTTTAGGCTGTAGTACACAATTCAGTTCTATCAAAGAATTAATTTATTCTCCAGTGTAATGGATAAAGCTAAATAATTAACAGTATATTAGATGTATACCAGCCAATTCAAAAAGATTCGTAAAAATGTTCTTAATGACACCTGGCTTTGTTCCTGTACTTCTCCAGGCTAACTAATTTTAATAGTTTCTGGTTATACTTTTCTTCTTCCCTGACCAACTCATAATCTATGCCCTCTCTCATGTCTAGATAATCTGTAACCTCATCTTTTTCTATCCAATACCCTTTCTCAGCTTATTTTCAGAAACTACAGTCTCAACACTACAATAAGGAATTATATCAGATGATTGTATAATACAAATGTCAGCTATGATAGCATAGAATGTAATTTGTGTTGTACTGTAAGTCTTGTATATTTTTTATATAATTTCTTGTATACATTTTGTGTAATTTTTTTGTATAAGTTTTGTATAATCTCTGCATGTGCAGCTTTTCTCCCGGGCCTACACTGAAAATGGGTCCCAGTCAGACTTTCCCGGTAAACAAATGTAAAATGAAAATAAATAAACAAGTAAATGTTGTTGCAGCAGCTTTTGTCCAATACTTCAGTAATCCTACAAAAATCAGAAATATTACTGCATTGCATAGTAGTGAGGTTTGATGATGATAAAAAATAAAAATAGTAGCCAAAGAAAATTTATTTGGCTAGTGTCACGTGTACACACACACACACACACACACACACACACACACACACACACACACACACACACACGCAAAACAACTTTTGTTCTACAAAGCCAGATTAATGATCAAATATCAGCATTTTAATTTACAGACATCTCACATGTCCGACAGTAATAAAAAAATAAATAAAAGATAAAATAATGACCTTACTGTATTTCAAACTTCATTTTATACAAACACCAGCCATATCCGCAATCCATATCTGGTTACCTGCCAGGAATAACTTGAGCACACATCAGATGTCCAGCTATAATAATAAAAGGAATAAAATAAAATACAGAAGCACAATCTATTTCAAACTCCATTTTACCCAATGCACAGTTGCTAACCAGATTCCAAAGCCCACACCTGCTTACCTGCCAAGAATAATTTGTGCACAGGTCCATATCATTTAATCAAAGACTTAATTGAGCAAATTGCTATTTGTCAAACTGACTTAAATGAAAGCAAAATTAAGCGAACAGTCGATTAAGTGAAAAGTTTCCTAAGTAGAAAAAAAACAGTTGCCTGCCCTCCAACCGTAACAAACAAAAAATTAAAAACTCTGCAAAGTGGGAGACTGTGCCCCCCCCCCCAACTAAATATACCAAGTCCGAGATTGCACTATAGTGGGGAAAAGGGCAAATTCCTGATGATGACCAACCACATTCTTTCCCTGGGAAAACATTCGCTTAAACAATTCTTTGCTTAATTGAGCTTTCGCTTAAGTCATTTCAAGAAATAGCAACTCAGTTAAGCTTTCAATTAAATGACATAGACCCTTTGTGCACATATTTGACTGCAAAATAAAAAAAAAAAGAAAACTTTCTCAGTTTCTTGTTACCTGTAATCCTCCTTTAAACAAAACAAAATCACAGGGAAGAAATAATGAAGACTTTTTATTTAAAATAAGTGTTTTCATCTTTAATTTATAAAATCATAAAAAGACTTCTTCAGATTAAACAATACATTAAATCTCATATTTAGGTATATTAAAATGCAAGTCACATGTACAAACATAGCCTATCAAAGCAAACAATATATTTTATATATTATATCTTTTTTAAAACACATTTAATATTTACAGTGTCACTGAGTCCTGGAGTATAATCTGTCTAAATCCACAATTGCCAACTAATTTTTCACTTCTAACAAAGTGATAGAATCTCCCCATGAGTGCTTTCATTTATACAATCCAGGGCAAAACATAAATAAATAAATAAAATACAATCTTTGACAAATGCATATAACTGAAGTCCCCCCCCCAACTTTACTCTTGTGTGCTAACCCTACTGCTGTCTTATCCCTAAACCTTCATATTATGTTATAATACTAAATCCTGTTCCCTGGTAGTACTGCTACCAAGACAACACCTGATCTCACTTTTCTAGTGTCAGTTTATGCTTCAGGGCATTTTTACTTGGCTACAATTATTCAATGTGTTGTCATTTGATTTTTGTAGCTTTCCATGCTTTGTGCTTTCAGTGCTTTGTTTTTCAGTCATTTGAGGTGATGTAATCACGACTAGAGTCAAAGATAGTAACCTTGATTGGATACTTATTAACAGCCACCCACAAAAGTACAAATCAGGTAAATTACCTGATGATCTAAGTGATCACTGCCTTACCTATATTATTAGGCTCAAACCCGACATTCCCAACCAGCCCACCTACAAAACTATAAGAAACATCATGAACTTTAACCTTGACAACTTCCAAAAAGAACTCAAAGCATGTAACTGGAATGTCCTGAAATGACTCCCATTACAAGAAGCAGTTGAGTACTTCAATACCAAAGTTCTGGCTATCCTTAATCACCATGCTCCTACCTCTACCAGCCATGTAAAAGCCATGGTTACACCGTGGCTATCTAAAGAAAAAAAAAAAAATTAAACTAAGAAACAATGCCTGGGCCAGGTGGCATGTTACCAAAGCCCCTATGGACCAAGTAAGATACCGGCAGCTAAGGAACCAGACCAAAAAGTCTGTCATTCTAGACAAAAAAAATCACTACACCCTCATCCAACAAAAATGTCAGCTAAAACCTCAAAAGTTCTGGGCTGGTATTAACAGTCTTCTCCACCCAGGCCGTTCTGCCACTCCTACCCCATCAGCTGCCCTTGATAAATCCCCTGTTGAAATTGCAAACAGCTTCAACTCCTTCTTTACTGAAACTATCCAGTCTCTAGCTACCCATCTCACTCCATCAGACACGAACACCAGCTCTGGCACCTCTAGCCCTGATCTACCCAGCACCCAAACCACCTTTACCTTTCAAACCGTACCTACCAACCTGATCCGGACCTTACTGAAAAAGCTAAAACCTACTACACTAGCTGCCAACCACCTCCCAACTGAATATCTTCAAAAAGCGGCTGATGCCATAGCACTTCCCATTTCTATTTTGATCAACAGATCCATCTCAGAAGGATCCATCCCAGCAATATGGAAAATATCACGTTATACCTCTCCATAAAGAAGGAAGTTCCACAGAATTATCTAACTCTAGATCTATAGCCATTCTTTCACCACTAGCTAAAATCATTGAAAGATGCATACACAAACAAATCATGCACTTTCTTATTCAAAATGGAAAGCTCGCCGATTCTCAGCACGGCTTTAGGCCATTCCATAGTACCACCACGGCTCTTCTGTCTTTCTCTGATGTCATCAATCTTCATCGTAACAACAACAAACTATCTTCAGCACTCTTCCTAGATCTCTCAAAAGCTTTCGATATGGTCAACCATCAGCTACTGCTCAGTACCCTACAAACCATCGGTTTAGACCAATACGCAATACAATGGTTTCACTCCTACCTAAACGGTAGACAGCAGGCTGTCTTATGGCAGAGCAAGCTGTCATCCCAACTTCCTCTAACCCTAGGTGTCCCACAAGGGTCCATACTAGGTCCCCTTCTTTTCTCTATCTTTATCAGTGATCTGTACACCACCATCCCAGGAGCTACCTGCATCCAATATGCTCTGCCTCCTCTCCTACACAACCTCTAACCTTCACCCAGACCACTTTCAGCATGGTTGAAACATGGCTAGCTAATCGCTGCCTGCTTCTAAATCCTCACAAAACCAAGCTACTACTTTTCTCTCCTAACCGTAGAATTCCTCCTCCTTCCTTCAACATCAAATCTAACAATGACACCATTATCTCCCCTGATGACCATACAAAGCTTCTAGGCGTAATACTAGACAACAACCTTAAATTTGCTAAACATGTAAATCACACTATTAAGTCCGTCAACAAAAAACTTGGCTCCCTGTACAGAGCCAACCCCCCCCCCCCAGCTAGGGTAGCTATTGCAAGATCACACCTCCTTTCTACCCTTATGTATGCCTTCCCTGTACTCACCAACCTATCCAAAACCGATCTCAACAAATTATCAGGATGTTAATAATCATATAATCATATAGCCAGATTCGCTATAGGCGTGGCTTTTAGGACCCATCATTGCCAGAACCTCAAAGCACTGGGATGGCTAGAGTATCCTACCCTTCTACAGTTCAACCAGCTTATAGTAGTGCATAAAATACTCCATCAACGTGATAATACCCCTGCCCTCAAAAATATTCTCACCCCTCATAGTGCCCCCAGGCCATTACACTCAGCTGATAAACTAATGATACTGACCCAAAAATCCAATAACTCTGCAGGTGATGCTATATTTGCCAACTCAACCTGTAAAATCTGGAATCTACTCCCTACTACCGTTACCAAGGAAACCTCACTACCCCTATTTAAAAGAGAACTCAAAAAATACCTCACATCTCATTGGCTGTGCTCTTGTTCTAAACCTGACTAACAACTTCAGTAATGCAGGTCTTGCTACCCAACCTGTTGTTTAGCCAAGTATCTGTGCCTCATAGCATTTGAATGTCTAAGCATTGTGAATTATGAGATCTGATTGTATTCTGTGTTCACATTTTCTGATACATCTTTGCCAATCAGATGTAAGTCTGCACATTGTGTATATTGATATCTGCCTGTATTCTTTGTCTATATTTTTCTAAACATGTCTGCCTGAGTTTATCACTCAGTGATGTATGTACTGTCTCTTTTTTGGTATGTGGAGCTTTTCTCCTCAGGCCTCCGCTGAAAATGGACATATACCCAGTCAGACTATCCCGGTCAACAAATGTAAAATAAAAATAAAATAAATAAAATATCTATAACTATCTGTATCTATCTATCTATCTATCTATCTATCTATCTATCTATCTATCTATCTATCTATCTATCTATCACAGACTGCATTCCTTTAGAGACGCCTGGTTACCATCTTGCTACTAGGGAAAGGGTATTCTCTAAAACTGCATCAGCTAATTGGAGTACTCCTGAATGGATTAGAAGTTTTGGATAACTAAAAATGTTCAGAAAATCCCTTAAGTCTTATTACATCACAGAAGACAAATGTCACTGCTTTACAAGTACAGGCTGAAGGTTGAAATCTTTCTCAAGACAAGCTGCACAACTTTGCTATACACACTTACAAATAAAAAACGGGTATTACTGACCATGTGTTGGACATAAAATGAATCCCACCCTTTTGTCCCTATGAGAATTCATGACTACGTTTGCAATAAGTTTCCTTGTGAATATGTTATGGCCATCAGCTGGGTGTATTGACCTTGTGTTTCTAAGTGAAAACTCTAACTTGGCTAAGGTTTTTCCTGTAGTTTTTTTTTTTTTTTGTACCAATTGGTTTGTCTGTGTGACCTTTTTACTTTTTAATTTCCTTATACATATGTGCATTTATATGATTTTATATATTCATGTACTTTTATGTTTCTTCATGCGTGTACCTGTTACTCATTCTTCATTGCTGTTACTATATAACACATATCAGTTAATTATTCATCTCTATTATTGTATAATACATATTTGTTTGTTGTCTTGACTTCATAGCTCTTGTTGTGACTGATAATGGTCCTTGGTTTAGACACTTACCCAGTTAGCAAATGTTACATAAATAAATAAAATTACATTTAAAAGACAGCAATGTAAACACACCCGAGCGCCCGCACACGCACACAAACAAACACACGCACACACACACACACACACACACACACACACACACACACACACACACACAGTGTCTGGTCTAACAAATCCCAATTATATAGATTGCACTGCTGTGACCAGCTGTTGCTCTTGTTAACAGCCCTACATTTGATCTAAATAGCTTGAATGCAGAGAATTCACCACATGTCAGCCTTGAATGCAGCAGGTCAGTGTCAGTGATGAAATTCAAGGCCCAAATGAAACTGAAATGTGGACCGCTATCCAAAAACAGATAACAAGCCTTGTAGCTAGAGATATTATTGATTTACAAATACTGAGAGGAATAAAATCCCCTTATCACCTGTGCAAGTCTGAGGTCATCCTCTGCTGGAAACTGCATGGAAATTAAGTGGAATTGGGCATTTCAGTGATTTACAACCAAAGAAATGAGTCAATGGAACAAACTCAAAACAATTAAACTATACAGCAGTGCTTAATATTTTGTGGATGGTTTTCTCTGTCCACCTATTTCTTCCTGCTCAGTTAACGTAACTGCTTTTTTATCATTATATGTTTTAAAGAATTGCCTGCATAACTGACTACCTTTCTCATGCAAAAAGTTTACGTACTACTGTTCTCATTCTGGACAGCTTAGAGTGAGAACATCAGCCTCATCACTTCATGCCAGGTAAAGAGGTACTGAACAAATGATAATACTTGTCACAGATTGGAGGCAGCAGATGTTTGTCTTTTCAGTCCTAGCTGGCATACATCCAGCCAGTAAAAGTGCCCACTCATGAATGCGTCAAGTATTGCAATTTGCCATAAATTCTATAACTGCAGTTCATAATCTCATGACGATATTCTCTAATTATAGTGCTTATGGTATTTTCATGTGATAATCATTATTAAATATGCAAACTCCAACATAATAAAGAAATAAATCAAAATCTTGAGCAGCTTACTAAGTCAGAAATATAAAGTAAATTGTAAGCCGTAATTCAAAACTAAACAACACTAGACTTCTACTGAAATCAAAGCTGGAACTAACCACATTGGGAAATTATAAAATTTGATTAGTCATGTCTAGCAATATTTTACCTGTAACACAGAAACTTTTATTAAACTTTATGCATATCAGTAAGAGCTACAAACCACACACAAAATAAAAATACGCATGATAATTAGAATAAGGAGACTGACAGTATGCACACCACTAAAAAGCATATGATAGAGTGGCAAATGCTGTTGCTCTTCTTATGACAAATGTGAAAATCAAAGTTACCAGGGTTAGTAAATTAAAGCAGAAATGATAGGACCACTCACCCGCTTTTGTGTGGGTAAAGTAGGAAAAAAAATGAATGGGTGCAGATATGCAAAGTTATTGAAGCAGCAACCGGTTTATCAGAATTCCTCCTGTTCTAAATCCAGAAAGAAACATCACAGTTGAAGCTTTCGAGTTGTTATTGTAAAAGCCACAGACAATAGATGGCCAAGGTAATGAACTAATTCAGTGTGAATGAGATAGTGCCAGAGACAAACTTTACATGTTATATACAGTTTATCCTCCACCCTAGAAGCAAAAGTTTAAAAGATTATTGCATGCATTTTGAGTGTGTGTGTGTGTGTGTGTGTGTGTGTGTGTGTGTGTGTGTGTGTGTGTGTGTGTGTGTGTGTGTGTGTGTGTACGTATTACCATAACATACATACTATCTCTTTAAAGAGCAGGTAACTTTACCTCACCCTTAAAATGCAAACACATTTACTCTTGTGTGCGTGTATGTTGTACATGCTTGTGTGTCTCTGTACTTTAAATAAATTCACAAATCAGTAAGTTGTCTATTAAAATGTACTTATACTATATCATTTTGTAGTCTGCAATTCATCATGTCTTGGTATTTCATGAGTGCAGTTAGTGTAAAGGATCCAACTAGCTGGGCAAACAATGCTGCTTTCTACCCAGTCCACAGTAGTATTAATTCTGTTAGCAGAGTGAGGACAGAAAATGACAGACATTGCAAAATAATGCAAAGGTCACAACTTTGTTTTTTTACTGGGGCAGTTCAATAGGCTCGGCAGCAGTCAAGGAAATCAAGTCTGTATTCTTACTGGATTAAAACTGGAATGTGTTTGCTCCAAAAATGTGATGTGATCAGGAATTATACAGGTCTTTTCATCCAGAGAACAGAGCAGCAGTGAGCAATCACAGACTGATGTTCCTTCATACTCTTGCACTGTTTCTTTTTTGGTGAATTAATAAATGACAATTTGTGGACTTTCTTCATGGTTTTCATATTTGCTGTTCAGTGTATTGAACCCAGCAAATGTTTGAATGCAGTTTTGAGATTTGCATAATTTAACTTATACAATTGCAAATTAAAACATCATTTGTACTAATTTCCTGAATAAGACTACAGAAAAGTATGTATTTTTAAAAAGGCAAAAACAAATTACTGAGCCCTTTGGGATTGATGCCTCTGTGTGCAACAAAGATTTTCGCAAATAGTGTGGTCTGCTCCTGCACAACAGATCTCCAAGTCAGAATATAGTGGTATAATATAAAATTTTCTTCTTAGACCTGTATGTCATAGCAGTTAAACACACACGCACACACACACACACACACACACACACACACACACACAGTGTGTGTGTGTGTGTGTGTGTGTGTGTGTGTGTGTGTGTGTGTATGTGTATGTGCCTGTTGTTTACATTGCATATATATGTCATTTTCAAAAATCTTATTAACATGGGAGGAAATAGCCATGCCACCATAGTCAGTTGCGATATTATAGCTATTGCTATTGGGGGGACATTTGTTCCGTAAATTATGTGTCTTATATTACTTAGACCGTTGATAGAGATAAAACACTGTCAGGTGTACAAAGAGCATGGTATGTGTAAAAGGGGAAGACTGGTGCTGTAATGACTTGGCACAGTGATGTTAATTCCACTGTTTTCTACACCTAAAGAGCAATGCCTAAAAATAGGGGAAGCAGAAACACACTGCAGACTCTGGTGAGAAGATGATATGTAAGCCAAAGTTCTCTGCTGCAGAAAACAAGGTGCTACTCCATGGTACATCTTTCACTGAAACTGAGGAGTTAATTCCCTCTAACAGAGGCACTGTCATCTGCTTTGGAATGACAGGAATTCCCCTTCCAGGGCCAATGGCACAAGGTATGCAATTAAAGTATATTCACTGTTAATATTTGTAAACCTCAGTTTCATGAATACTCCTGGGCCATATCATGCTTACACAGAATATTCCCCATTGCGTAATTCAGAACAGATTCTTTGTTTGGCACCATGACTATGGAACTGACATTGCCTGATGATGAAGGATCTACATCCTCTGATAAGGGGGGGGGGGTTGAGCTTCCACAGTCAGGGAAGTGCAGGTTGTGTTGGATGCATGGAAGTTAACCACTGCATCCCCTGCATCGACCATGGACACAACCTCAATGTCTGTGGAGGCAAACACAACACACAAAAATGATGTTAATGGGGACATTACCAGTCATGGAAGTGTGGACCTACCCCAGCAGATATATGTCAAAATCAGCCTCAGATACCAATGGGCAGAGAGACACACACAAGGGGGTGGGTAATGGTACTCACTGGATACATAATTACCACCGTCCTCCTGAGGTTGGTATGCCATTGGCTGTAATACACTGTATGTGCAAGGCTGTCATAGAGGTCCAGGTTAGTACCACCATAGCCTTGGTTTAGTTGAAGTCTGGGGAGAAAAGCTCCTACAGTACTACAAAACATTTTAAAAACAATAATGTTACAGTCTTTAAAAATAATACAAAAACATCTACAGTTTAAATAATAATACCAAATTAGACATGAAAACAATTAAGAAAGATACAAGTTATATAACAATAATTTAATGTTTAGAGAAATTTTAGCCAGTTTGTAGAGAAATTAAAGGTAAGTTAGTAAAATACAAACAGAAATTGCAACATGAAGTGAGAGAAAAGCATGCTTATAGTATATTTAGAGAGAAAGCCAAGTGATAGAAAGTGATAGAAGTAAGGAAGTGAGTGAATAAGGGAGAGTAAGGATGTATAAGGTATAAATAAGCACTTGCTCACATTTAGAAATATAGTTTATCCTGGTATTGAGCAAGAACAGAGCCAGTTTTTAGCTAGGAAGTCTTTCAGAATGGTTTTGAAGGATGGAAGGGAGGATATTGACCTAAGGTATGTATAAGCTGCTGCATCTTTGCTAGTGGCATGGCATACTGTGCCCACCTCCTTCTGGCATGATCATCTCCTACTGCTGGCTTCTCCACTGACTCCCTGTCTGGCTCCCCCTCCACTGCCCCATCTGTTGGGGACTGCTGCTCCTGCAAGTGACCAACATGCTGTAACTGCCTTCTAAGTATGATACTGTATTTTTTTTTTAATACATGTACCAGGATCATACTGGAGATCACCACTGGATGAATCCTGGCAGAGAAGGCATACATTCAGCAGCCCAAACAAACACATACACAATAATGTTCCTTCTCTGTGATTGGGAACGGTTGTAGTTATGCTGAGTTTCATTTAGTGGATTTCTTAGTGCTGTCATGAACCAGGACTACAGCGCATATCTGGCACTGGCAACATGATACCCCTGAGTGAAGTCACCTCTAGCAGTACATTGGTACAGATCACAGGTGTACCATATATGGGAGTTGCAATAACTGCCTGGGTGACCTACAAACACAACTGACAGTTGTAACGTGTGCATTGTAGACCAACTGGCAGTTAATGGAGTGATGCCCTTTGTGGTTCATGCACCTTCTTTTCTGTCCACCATTTAAGGCCTTTATTTCAATGTGGCTACAGTGTATGGTCCCCAGTACCTCATATTCTCCTCCACATCCTGAAGCATGTCACCAAGAAACTTAGGGAGTATTCTTGGGCAGATGCCTGAGAAATCCCCACTGTGTCCTCAATACGTTACGAAAAAGACCCAGAGTTTCAGTGGGTGACGTCACCCACCGTAAGGCAAAGCAGCAGCAATAAGAAGAGCTTGCGGATACACATTTACTAATGCTTCAGCAACTCCTAATATTTGTTAATCATCCCCATAGTTTGAACATGAACATTCATCCAAGTCCAATTTTGCAGGAGACACAGCCTCATTGTATGTAATTTATACATTTATAAAGTACTCCACTATCTTGTTTTCCATGATTTGCATACCCCAAGACTCCTTTATCTTGGAAAGAGGAAATAGTAAAAGTGATATGAAAGGATGGAAAGCTTTAGGTTTGCCTTCTTCTTGCCTCAAACTAATGTATTAAAATCATGCATATAAATTGTTTATGCCAATTATGACAAAGAAGATGGAAAGTATATATTTTTCCATTAGTTGATGAACATGATAGTTTTGTGGGAAAAGACAAACTGAGATGATAATGAACTGTGGATATAAAACTGCACATAAACAGTCAGAAGCAGTGATGATATTGATTCAGGACACAGAGAAGGTCATTGATAGTTCAGATTGGTATTACTCAATTTTTAGGCTCCCTGACCTGGATTCTCTATGGAATTTGAAAATTTAGTAAATTCAGTATATATGGAATTGAGGGTCTGTATTATTTAAACGAACGTTTGAAAGTTCGATTGTCATATGGTCGACACCATATGATCAAACTTTCAAAAGTTTGATTATTTAATAAAAAATAAATAAACTGCACAAAGCACCTACCTGAATGTTTTAAGCAGCACCCCCCACATGGGGGGCTGTGCCCCCCCAAGCTCCACCTCCGCTCTTTAAATATACCAACTCTGAGATCGCACTACAGTGCAGAAAAGTGAAGTCTCCCGTTCCGTGCTGTACGGAGGTCTCTGTTACAACATTGAAACGTTCAAAAATCCCATCATATAGTGTCAACCATATGACATTCAGAATTTTGAATGTTCGAACATTCAATATAGACCCAGAATCTAGGCCTAAAGTTAAGTTTCCTACAGGTGTGTCATTCCTTTTATATTGTCTAGATGCAAAAACAAACATGTCTTTTGTTCCCAATTTTAACTGCAATGTGTTTGGAGCCTTTAGATAAAAGGTGATAATGCCAGCTTTGAGGTGTCATAAACTACATCAAAAAGGAAGTCAGAAGTTCACTATTTTCAGATGATATATATATATATATATATATATATATATATATATATATATATATATATATATGCTTGATCCAAAAAAAACATTGCATCATCTTTGTTTCAGATGTTGGATACATTGGTAAACTGTGAGGTTATAAGGTTAATAAGAAAGAGATGAGACAAGTAACTTTCATCTTCTGCCTAGCAGTAAGACAAATGTGTGAATATTTATGACAGCTATAACATGTAAACCATGTGGGAATTTATCAAAAGGCTACTTTTAAAATATTCATTAATAAAAACATCCAGGAACCTGAAGAGTAAATTAAAAGACAATGCCTGGAATGGAATTAGAGCAAATAGTAGAGGCAATACATTGCTTTAAACTTCCCTTGTTGTTATATGTGATTCAAATACTTCTGGCTAATATTACTGATGACTTTCTCAAAATCATGTAACATATGTTTTGTTTGGAATAGTGGTAAAGATAAAGTTTCATGGCAGAGGTTAATACTTCCAAAGGAGATTTAATGTTTAAATGTCACTGACCTAGAGTTATATTATGAGAGAGTACAATTCATAATAATCTATGCAATAATAATAATTAATTAATAATTGATAATAATTACTAATAATTCAAAATGGTCTACTGTCTGTTTGAGGTTAGGATGCCAAATTTGTAAAATTAGTGAGTTTAGCTATTGAAAAGGTAAATCAGTTTGATATATATGCTTTTTGGAAGTGTTTTACAAGAAGAGTAGAACTAACATGACAAAAAATTGTGGTAATGTTAGGTAATTTATTAATAAAAGATGATTTAAGTCCCTGGTTGATGATAATAAGTTGGGTGCCCAAAAGAAATTGGATAATATTCTGGAGAGAAAAGAAAAACAAAGTGATTTTTAGGGGATAGCTATCATGATTGGTAACAGCATTGAGGTAATGAACATGGGCATGAATTTTATTAAGATAGGGCTCCCATTGCCAAGCATAGATGAATACAGAGCTGCAACCATCACTTTCATTATTTGCAGATTTTCAGTGAATAGATGATGCATTATTAGATCTTTTCAATGAAGGTTATTTAGACTGGAATCTGCATTTACTAAAAGCAATTAGTCCAGGGACTGAATAGTCATTTAGTGTCCTTAAGATTCATAATAACATAAACAACACTCCTTTATGGCAAATTATAGTACAGGATCCAAGACAAGTTATTTCATGTTACTTTGATTCTGTTTTGAACACAGTGTACTTTTAGTTTCGTAAACACATCATGGGATTTTCTGAATTGCTTGAAATCATCATCTTCTTTCGGCTGTTCCCGTTAGGGGTCGCCACAGCAGATCACCTGTTTCCATTTCTTCCTGTCCTCTGCATCTTGCTCTGTCACACCAACCACCTGCATGTTCTCTCTCACCACATCCATAAACCTTATCTTAGGCCTTCCTCTTTTCCTGATAATATATAATTATTGATGAGGAATGTTTTTTTGATAACTAGTGATGTTCTGTAGTCCTATCCCATCTTCATTCTTACATATGGGGTCAGAGCTGATCCTCAGCTCTGACTCGGCCGATTACAAAGCTTGAAGTCTCTTAGTTGGCTCTTGGCAGGTAGGTATTCCATAGTGCACTAGTAAGAATCCCCAGATCTCATTTGCCTGATCTACGAGTTCAGAAGTGCTCTCTTTCTTGGCTGTGGCTAAGTTGGATTTTCTTCATTATTCTTGTCTATAGTGATCGTTTTTGATAATATTAGTAGGTTAGTATAAATAGCTTAATTGTTGTTATTATAGTAGTAAATTAGTCTGTTTTTTGAATATTTGCAAAGTTGTCATTGAAAACTTGTTGGCCGTCGCTTCCACAGGCCCCCTTTTATTCTGAGTGGTATCCCTTCCTTGGTGTGCTAGTTTTTTGCTATATTTAGATATCGTAGGCGTAGATCCATGTTTGGGTTAGGACCTTTTCTAAACTTGTGTTTTTAACTAGAATAAGTAGTACAAAATTAATAGCTGTGTGCGGTGTTCCTTCATTAACTCTTATTAGCTAGAACTATTAGTTAGAGTGTTTGTTAAATTATTGCAGTTGTTGTTGCAAATTCTTGACGTAGCTTTTCCTCTGTTTACAGCTAGGTCCGTTTAAGTTAGAGGATCTAGTCTTCTATTACATTTTCTCTAGTGTGTTGTTTCCTCTGCAGGGCTATGCCCATTTAAGTTAGAGGACCTAGATCTCTGTTTTTGCTCGTCCTTGTGTGTTGTTCTTGAGCAGGGCTAGGCCCATTTAAGTTAGAGGACCAAGTCCTCTGTTGTTTTTTCCTTGCGTGCAGTGCTTCTTTGCAGGGCTAGGTCCATTTAAGTTAGAGGACCTTGTCCTCTCTTCCTGCTTTTCCCTTCTGCAGTTGTGTTTTTTGTGACAATATGTCTAAGGAATCAAAGGATCACAAACATTCGGGATTTAAAAAGTGTCTCAGATGTTCTCAAAAAAGGTCTCTGACTGACAGACATAGTAATTGTGTTTACTGCCACGGAGCCATACATCTTCAGGAGACATGTTCCTTTTGTCACTCCTTTAGTTCCCGGGTTCTCCAGGAAAGGAAGAACAAATTAATCTTGAAAGGTCTCCTTAAGCCTTCCTTTGAGAAGGATTTAGCCAGCTCTTCATCATCACATTCCAGGTGTCCCTCTTCTAAAAAAGATAAGGTCAAGTCAGCCAAGATACATTCTCCCACACCGACTATTTTATCTGGACCGCCACAAAAAATTGCAAAATTGGACAAACCTTCTACCTCTTTGGCTCCACTGTCCTCAGAGCCACTTGAGGTTATCGACATTGACACTTCAGTATTGGCCCCAAGTTTTTCAGAGCGGACTACTGAACACTTACCTTGGAGCCGGTCTAGAGAATTATTACCGGTCTCCCTGACTCTCAGATCTCCAATTTTGCAGAGATCTAGATCATCTACCTTGTCTTCCAGGTCCTCCAAGAGTCTTTCTGAAGAGGATGTAGAGAGAATAGTGCTTAGACTCTTGAAGTCCGTGACGCTAGCTAATTTGTTGATGGCTCTGACCCAGTCAGTTCCGGAGCCGTCTAAGGCCATACTTCCTGCTTCTGTTCCTCCTCTGAGCCATGTTGGTCCTTCGGAGCCAGAGCTATCGGTGCCAGTTGTTGTGGAACCGTCAGTTCCAGCACCTCCTTTGTCTGTCTCGAAGCCGAGTTCCGCTCCGACACCTTTGGCGCCGTCCTTGGTGTCTAGGAGCCAAAGCTCTCCAGTCGGCCCTGACAGAGACGCTTTGACCCAAACTTCCTTCTTCTGAGCCTACCTCTCGGTGCATCAGCTCGGTTGTGCTCGGATCCTACATCTATCTCGGAGCCGATCTCTTTGGAGCCGAGGGCCACTTCTGCTTCCTCTGAACCGGGGGTGTCCTCGGAACCAGAAAGATCTGCCTTCGAGATGATGAGGAGCGTGCTGTCTAGGTCTTCAGCTCCGCACAAGGGTACCAATGCTCTTCCCCCTCAAGCTCCAACCTCTGTCTCAGCACCATCTCTCTCTCTTGACAGCAGAGACCCGCAGCCTTAGGAGCCCCCATTGAGTGGCCCCTAGTCTTCTCAGACCTCCCCAGAATACCCTTCTGAGGAGCTTCCATGGAAGAGAACCTGCAAGAGGAAGCATGTAGACTCCCCTGATGAGTTCGTCACCTCTGACACTGACCTCGAGGAGTCAGAAAGGTCCCATAGGTCATCCTCTGATGATATCGCCTTTGTAGATATCCTAGAAATCCTGAAACAGAGAGGTGGCTGGCCCACTGTCACCCCTTCTGATGAAGAGTCAGTGTACCTGAAGGCTTTTGGGTCTCAACCTTCAGCCTCTTGGGTGTCTACACCTTTCAATGAGCTCTTAGATTTAGTCAGTCGAAAGGTGTGGGAGACTCCTGATGCATGGAACCAGTCCCCAGAAGGCCCAACAAATTTCTTTCAGCCCCCAAAGAGAAAGAGTTTGTGACTAAAGATGTGCCTGTAGATGCCATGGTGGTGGCAGCAACCACAAAGAAGGAACTAGCAGAAACTTCCTCATCTGTCCAACAAGGAGTCTCGAATGATGGATAGATACGGGAAGCGTATCTTCTCTTTAGCAGCTTTTACACTCTGATCACTGAATTACCTCACCCATTTCACTAGGCTTCAAAGAGATCTCCTAAAGGAGCTAGGAGATACTCTCCAAGATACCCTAGCTGAAGGAGTCATTGAGAAGGTTACTGCTCAGTTGTCTACCTTAAACTCCATGTTAACTCCTCCATGAGGCTGATATCTTATGCAGCAGATGGAGCGAGCAGAGCAGCGGGTTCAGGAGCTTCCCTTAGGAGATACTCCTGGATGCGCTTATGTAACTTTGCGTAGCCCTTCAAATCTACATTTACCAATGCCCCCTTTGATGGTTCCTCTCTGTTTGGACCAAAGGTAAAAGATACACTCACCAGGTGCAAGCAGGAAGGAAAAACTCTCTCTGCCATTGGGAGTATGTTTTTCTGTCCCTTCTAGACCATACCCTAAAGGTCAGAGAGGTGGGAAAATGTGGTTCAAGAAATCTCAGAGATTTTTCCCAGATGCACAAGGTGATTCCTCCTTCAAAGGCAGAGGAGGAGGAAGTAATAGTGTACATCCCTATCAGCGCTCCTGAAGTGGGACCCGACTGTGTTTCTCTGGCGCCAGTCAGGGGTCGCTTATCTTTGCATCCAGAAGCCTAGCACGACATCACCCAAGACAAGTGGATACAAAAAATAATTTCCAGAGGATACTCCATACCCTTCTTTTTTCCACCTCATCCCACCAAGAAAATCCCAGATGTTCCACCCCAATCACAGGGATCAAGCAACTATAAAAGTCCAAAAGTTGCTTTAAAAGAGAGTCATCCAGACTGTTCCCACAGACCAGATAGGATTCGGAACTTACTCTAGATTCTTTTTAGTGCCAAAATGAGCAGGGGACTGGAGGCCCATTTTGGATCTCAGCAAATTCAACAAATTAATAAAGAAGTTCAGTTCCGATTGGTAACATTGCAGTCTATACTCCCTCTGTTAGGGAAAGACAATTGGATATGCTCCATAGACCTCCAAGATGCATACCACCACATAAAAATGGACAGAGCATCGAGGAGTCATTTATGCTTCCGGCTGGGAGCCAGTCATTACCAATTTCATGCTCTGCCCTTTGGTCTCACCACAGCCCCCAGGGAATTCACCAAATGTATGGCGGTAGTAATGGCTCACTTGAGACGTCTTGGATTCCAAGTGTTTCCGTACCTGGACTAGTAGCTCCTGACTGCCACCGCCAGGCATCTACTTCTACAAGCCAGGGATTCAACCATCCAAGTCTGCACTTAGCTAGGGATTACTATACATTGAAAAAAGTCTGCCTTGTTGCCCTCTTAATATGTGACTTTTATAGGCGCAGAAATAGACACAGTCACAATGACGGCTCGCCTTCCTGCAGACAGAATAGAAAATCTAAGACAACAGATATACAGCCTACTTCCTCAACACAAAGTCAAAGCGAAGACAGTGCTCAAACTTCTAGGAACCATGGCCTCTACTATAACTCTAGTTCCACTAGCCAGACTACATATGAGAATTCTTCAGTGGCTACTCTTTGCCCAGTGGTCTCTTCAACAACTGCCTCTGTCTCATCCTATTTTGATAACAGAATTATGCAAAAAGGATCTTCATTGGTGAATCCAGTGCAATCAACTAACGATAGGGACACCACTCATTCCTCGCCAACCCGTTGCTACTGTGACCACAGATGCCTCTCAAATGGGGGAGGGGGCATTATCTAGGCAGGACAGTCCAAGGCACATGGCAGGAACACGAGGCTCACTTGTATATCAGTGTTCTAGAGATGAGAGCAATGCTACTAGTGTTGCAAGCACTTCACGACTTTCTTCCTCTTGGGACAATAGCAATCCAATCAGACAATATGTCAGTGGTATGGTATACAAACAAACAAGGAGAAACCAGATCTTACCCCCTATGTCGAGAGGTTTTTCGTGTTTGGCAGTGGGTGATAACTTCCCAACGCTTTCTAGTTGCAATGCATATCCCGGGGACAACCAATGTGATAACTGACAACTCATCAGGGCAATCTTGATGCCTCACGAGTGGTCTCTGAATCAGAAAGTAGCAGAACAGATTTTCCACAAATGGGACAGCCTTGCTGCGATCTGTTTTCCAGCCCAATGAATGCTAAATGCAGCAGCTACTTCTCCCTTATCCCCACCCCCGGGGGAGACACCGAGAGATGCACTTGTTCACAACTGGCCCTTGGGACTTCTTTATGCCTTCCCTCCCTTTCCGTTAATATCGAAAGTGATCCAGAAAGCAAAGACCTTGGCAAGCAGAATGATTCTTATCACTCCTTACTGGCCTCATCAGATTTGGTTCCCCTTTCTCGGGCCTCACCTTCTGGATGATCCATGCATTCTGGACCCAGTACCGGACATTCTGACACATATGTCAGGCATCTTCCACCCCTGTCTCCACACCCTCAACTTGACAGTGTGGCTGCTCCACTTCCATCCCTAATCAGGCTTCATGATTTCTCCCCTGCAGTTACACATATCCTGACATCTTCTCACAAGTCTTCTACGAGAAAATTGTATGCTAGAAAATGGAAAAGATTTTCTATCTGGGCAGGAGAAAAATATATAGATCCATATACAGCCTCCATTCCCTTGGTGTTAGAATTCCTAACCAAAAATTTTCATCAGGGATCAGCTGTTGCTACAATCAAAGTTCAATTAGCAGCGATCTCCAATTTTCATTTGGGACAACACAAACCTAATCTTATGACTCATAGATTGTGTAAATCATTTTTGAAAGGCACTACTTTGCTAAGACCTCCCTTTCAAGAACCTTTATCTCCCAGGGATCGAAATTTTGTTCTGTCCAAACTTACTTCCCCGCCTTTTGAACCTGCACATACCTCTGAATTAAAGTTCCTTTCATGGAAGACCATTTTTCTAGTATCCATTACATCCACCACAAGAGTGTCAGAGTTACAACCACTGTCAGTCAAACCCCCTTACTTGATTTTTCATAGAGACAGAGTTTCCCTTCATACAAATCCATTGTTCATCCCCAAGGTTTGTTCTCAGTCTAATATGAATCTAACTATTGAACTGCCAGTCTTTCTTCCTAATCATTCAAACAAAGCGGAATATAAGTTTCATCACCTTGATGTTCACAGACAGTTAAGGTTCTATCTACATTAAACCAAGGAGTTTAGGAGACCAGACCAATTGTTTGTGTCTTTTTCTGAAACAAGAAAAGGTATGCCAGTCTCCAAGATAACATTATCAAACTGGATTTCAAATTGTATATCTTTCATTTACTCTTCTAATGGTAAATACCTCATATTTAAAATTAAAGCTCATTCTACCAGATCTGTATCCACATCTGCTGCCTTTCAAGCCAGAATCCCAATGGACAGTATATGTGCAGCAGCAACTTGGCCTACCCATCATACCTTTATTACTTATTACAAATTGGATTTAGCATCCAGCAGTAGAGCCTCCTTTGGTTCCACAGTTCTTAGTTCATAGGTTATAGTTCATAGGTTAGTACTAAGCTAACTGCCCTTGCGAGCCATTTTAAGCTTAGCCAATTATCCCTTTGTGAGACTCAAACCCTGCACCTTGTGTTTGTAAGGCAAACACCTTAACCATTAGGCCACCCGAGAAAAAGGTGCTAGGGACGCTGTCCCATATGTAAGAATGAAGGTGAGATAGGACTACAGAACATAAAGAAGTTATGTACTCACCATAACGTTCCATGTTTGTAGTCCATCTCGCCCTTCATTCTTACAAACCCACCCACCTACCCCCTTCCATGTGTTCTTGGAGGATGTGGAGACAAGATAGTCCATGTGTTCTTGGAGGATGTGGAGACAAGATAGTATCCATCTTCCTTAGGGTGGAGACCTTTCATCTTTGTTGTTCCTTGTGGAAATACCTTCTATCACTTTTTTAGACAGCAGCAAACAAGATCTGGGGATTCTTACTAGTGCACTATGGGATACCTACCTTGCCACGAGCCAACTGAGAGACTTCGAACTTTGTAATCGGCTGAGTCGGAGCCAAGGATCGGCTCCAAACCCATATGTAAGAATGAAGGGCGAGATGGACTACAAACATGGAACGTTATGGTGAGTACATAACTTCTTTTTATTGAGTCAGAACACATTTGAATTTTTGAGGGCTTATTTAAGTTCTCACACTATTTTTAGCAATTGTTCAGGTTATTACAATATTATTAAATAATAGATTATTTTTATATTTTTTATTTTCAGCAAGCTTTACCATCATTATTTAAAAGCATTTGCATAGAAATTCAGTTTATTTAATTATCTTGTAGTTCCAGTATTTGCATGAAAGTTCAGTTTCTTATTTAAACATCCATTGTCAATGTATATTTCTTTGTACAAATATTACAGTAATAATTTAAGTATTATTTGACATGATTATTTGATATGGCAGTGCAGAGCCCTTTAATGCTTGTTTTTTCATCATTTGAATAGTTATCATGTGCATAGTAGTATAGGTACAATAGTAAATTTTCTAGATACTACTACTTTTATGAACATGGCTGAATATAAACTTGAAAGTAGAATATACAAGATACTTACATTTGTAAATAATTATTCTCACTTCCACAGTAATTATCCCAGATGAAAGAAGTGCAATGTAGCCAGACATCAATTCATCACTGCCTTCTGAATGAGTTTGAGACTTGGAAATTTTAAAATTGAACTGAATGTACTGGTAAACTTGTTCTTTGTTGGGGTACTCCATACATAAATTGCACAAAATAAGAGATGAGGTGTTAACTCGTAGAAATGACTCATTTTAATATTGGGGAAACCTGAAAAGCTCCACAATTCAACAGGTACATATTTAAAGAATAGCTTTATGCTGGGGTGCCTTCGTGTGGAGTCTGCATGTCCTCCCTGTGGTTACGTGGGTTTCCTCCGGATACTCCAGTTTCCTCCCACATCTCAAAGACATGCTGTGGGTGGACTAGACACTCAGAATGGGCCCTAGGTGTGAGTGTGTGCAAGTGTGTACCTTCTGTGAAAGGTTGGGTGCTGGGATGGCAACTCGACACCATAAAATTCCACTGCCAATCATTCTGCGGACTGTTGTTCCGCTGTGGCGACCCCCTAACCGTGATAAGCCAAAAGGAGATGATGATGATCTTTGAAGAATATTTTTATAGTTCCAGTGTCATTTGACTGTATGGCAATTAAGAACATAAAGTCTAAAAAACAAAAATTATATCTGGAAACATAGATCAGTATAAAATAGTTGCAAAATAAATATGATGCACTGATAAGAACTATAAGAACAACAGACAAATTGTGGAAAGATCAGAAACAGTTTCTAGCCCATAACACTGATTTCATATAAAAACTTATGTGTACATGCACATGTGGAAGTTGTAGACAATGTTGATTGATACTGAACCTATATTAAGTCTCCAAGATGTAAACAATATTTTTGGATGAAGAATCATCACACATGCAAAGATGTTTTTGAAGTTTATTTTGCAATATGCTATACCTGTGAGATCTTTTACATGGCAAAGCCGAAATACCAAAATAAAAAAATGCATTCTTTGCAGTTTATTACAACAGTTTCCGTTTCAGGGGGAAGTTATTAGAACAATGCCCTAGAGACTATCAAACTGTGATGCTAATTATTGCTGGGAACAGATAGATACTCTAAATTGAACAGGAGTCATTAATATAAAATGTTATTTGAAAATTATGATTGAACAATAACCGCTATTATATATTTCTGATTATTTTTACATTAATAAATAGCATTGTTTCATAACAGTTTTATTGTTACATTTGTATTGCTATATTTTTGTCATGATGAATTTAGTGTCAAAATGCAGTTAAATAAATGTTAGTTAAATGTAGCATAAAGTTGTAAAACTGTGAGCTGTGTTGATGTACATATAGAAAACAAAACCATTATTACTCAAAGTTATATGGGTGTTAAAACACAGTAAAGCAACTGAAGCTGGTATTAGTGTGCTGCTCTTTCATTTAGCGGATAGAGTAGCAGACTCTTTAACCCTGTAGCTGTGGTTTGAATTTCGCTAAGATAGTTTTGTTTTCATTTTTGGCATTACATGGAGTCATAGATCCATTAGATAAAATGATCACAATGCCATGATACTGGCTTTGTTTTTTTACTTGATACTTTAAATTTGTGTGAGACATTTCGTGCTGAACTTATGTATTTATTTCCTTATTCACTGTAGGGATAGATACTTACCCTGGAAGACATATGCATTATTAGTTTTTTATTTATTTTATGTTTATTTTTTTTTCTTTCCATTTCTGTCATTTCACTATCTCTGTCTCTGTTGGTTTCTTTCCAGTATTTCCAGTATTTCTTTTACTTAGTGTTAATTTGAAGCAGCAATTCAGCCAAGTAAGACATATTTATTTTTCATATTTCTGCCATTAACAGTTGCACTAATGAAAGACTGACCCCCGGATTTACTAATCCTCTCTGTATGACTTAATAAGTCTTACTCGGAGGCTGCAGTTGAACGGATTGACGTCAGCGTGCCAAGAATATTCATGAGGGCACGCTGACTCATCCGTAACTCTTACACGGACTGAGTAGGAAAGCAGGGGGCGTGTCCGACTGCCGAGCAGTCTAAAAGTCCACGTCCCTGCAAGGTTTTAAAAAGCATAGTGTCAACAGACAAGAGCGAGTTCGCTCAAATGTACTTGCACCCAACACCACACTCCCTGACACTGTAAACCCCCATCACAGTTATAAAACGTAACAAATAAATTTTATTTGTTTTAAATCCACGATATAGCTGCCCGTATTTGCGCTTGTTTACTCGGGTGTGCCCATTGCTTAACCACAGTTAGCAATTGTGACATTGAAGAGCATATAAGAACTACTTATGCAAATTAATCCAAATAGCAATAGCATAATGGTAGAGCGTATGCACAAAGAGGAGGCATTCACGGTTCGATTCCCACCACTCTCCTTCTTATTTATGTTTTAAATCAGTGTTTGAAATAATACCAGACATATATGATTAAAATATTATTAAAAGCATTGAAATGGCTAATGTATCAGTGAACAAAATATATATTTTTAAAGGATCCAGATATATAATAGCCTGCTCTTAAGCAGCGCTTTACCCAGCTAAACAGAGGTGCCCATAGTTTAATAGCGCTTTATCCAGCTAAACAGAGGTGCCCATAGTTTAATAGCGCTTTATCCAGCTAAACAGAGGTGCCCATAGTTTAATAGCGCTTTACCCAGCTAAACAGAGTTGCCCAAAGTTTAATAGCGCTTTACCCAGCTAAACAGAGGTGCCCATAGTTTAATAGCACTTTACCCAGCTAAACAGAGTTGCCCATAGTTTAATAGCGCTTTACCCAGCTAAACAGAGGTGCCCATAGTTTAATAGCACTTTACCCAGCTAAACAGAGTTGCCCATAGTTTAATAGCGCTTTACCCAGCACAATGTGTTTGCGCGGACGTGCGTGCCGCGCCAACCAGGGCACTGTAGGGCACCGGGGAGAAATGTAGAGCTAAGTTGCTTAAACGCAGCCACACCCCCTAGCCTGTCCAGACGGTAATAAAATAAAAGAATGACAAGGTTCAAACCCAGGACCCTGTGCATCATAATCAAAGTACAGAACCACTAAGCCATGACAACATAGGGGAAGCAGCCACTATTAACATTCATATACTTATGAATGGTAGTTTAACCATTACTAAGCAGGTCTGCAGTCAGCCGAGAATTTTACAAAACGGCCAATCACAAAAAAGTGTGGGAAATGCGGCATATTTAAGCCCCATAGGCAGGAATACTCACCATAACTGATTGTAGCACACATTTGCAGTCAGGATGGCAGGTGTAGGAGAGGGTTCCCGCTTCCGAGCGCAACGTTGGGGCATCAAGGAGTCCAAATACATGGTTTGGCTCCTTGTCCACCATCACAAGTCAAGACTCCTGCAGGGCCAGTTCCAAGGGACGGAGTGCAAGGCAGAGGCTTGGAACTGGTTAGCTCTTGACCTCACCAGTGCCACAGGTGTTCCCCGGACTGGTGAACAGGTCCATCACCACTATGCAGACCTGAAGAGACGAAAGCAGGACCGCCTGAACCAGTAAATACAGGAGGCCTGTGGGATGCAGGATGCCCCACAACTGAGTATGTAGCCATGGAATGCAGTATGTAAGAATTGATAATGGAGTATGTATAACGGATAGGTATGTTTCAATATCCCTTCATTTACTTTACAGCTGCAGATGACTGTGTTACGAATCAGCAAGCCTATGCTGATAGGCTGCTAAGGTTGCACCACCAGGCAGGTTAGTGATTATTCTGCATGTATTGTTATATAAAATATGTTTTGAGAGCATGAAAGAATGTGTTGTAGTCCAATAAAACAGCCATAGAATTGCCTGAATAAGTCCTCTGCATGTACTGCCAGATAAAAACATCAGAGAGGCAGAAAAAGAGTGTAGTAACTCATTAAGAAAGGTAACATATGTCTGGAATAATATCTCTGCAGGCACTTTCATATAACACAAGTGAGTGAGCCTGAAAAAAGATTGTTCTAACCTATTAATAAAGGTATAATATGTCTTGAACATGTCTGCCATAAACACCGTTAAAACAAATAAAGGAGTGAGCCTGTGGAAAAGTGTGCAATGTCATTAATAAAGGTCTAAAACCCAGAGTGTGTCTGTGTCACAGAGTCTGAAATGTTGTAGTACCCTTGCATTATACAAACAGTACTGTTTGAAAATGTGCTGGCAACCCAGAGTTATTCAGCCCCATATAAAGTGGGTGATTGAAGTGCTAGTAGCTGTGAAACATATATACAGTCCACAATAGTCAGTTACTGGCTGGCATGAATAAGTAAACCTGGCACACATGTAGCATGCAATTATTCACCAGAAATGTGAGTGTGTGTTAAGAAATGCAGGGTTCTGTACAAATCAAAGTGAAAATGTCATGTGAAAACATCCCAGATATGTAGATAAAGAAATATAAATGCAAACAAGAAATATGTAGCAGTAACACCTGAATCCTGGACAGTTAGTATGTCAGATATGGGTCAGGCATATATTGAACTAGCCAAACCCATGACACAACCTAATGTATGGTGGCAAGTATAATAATACAGGTAGGGGATATACAACTGCAGTCACTGGGAATGTAGTGTAGACTAAAAGGTCATTATAAGATGTTAACTGAGGTTTTTTCTACACCCTACCGTATGTGCATAAACCATGCAATTCCACACCTCAATGGGTATGTGTAACCTTAAATATTTCTTGGGACATATGTCCTATTGTTTTATAAATATTTGCATTGATGTTGATGCATGTGCCCTGTTCAAACACCACGTTCATGGTGGCCTGTTGCTACCAAATATCCCCGCATGCTGTTGGAATATCCACTGTCGTTCAATATATGCATGTGTTATGCTTGCTGTTCAACTGTTGGAACCTTGGTGTGTTGGGTTAATGGGAATATTACTGCATGCTGTTACAACTAATCTGGAATGCTGTTGTTTATGTTGTAATTAAACAACCTAATCACAGAACGTATGGGAAGGCCGGTCCCAGCGGACCCACCTGTCCCTCCTCAGTTGGCGAGTGCACCTGGCACCAGCAGCTCTGGTGCCCAGCCTGGGCTCCCCTCCTCCATAGGTCCTGTGCCACCTTCAGGTGGAAGCGCTGCAGGGGATGGGGCTCGTCCCCCCCATGCAAGCATGTGTGGAGTAGGGCCACCCGTCACCCTTCGAAGGGCCCGGGCTGTGGTGCATAGGGAGATCCAGCGTTCAGTTGCTTGAGACGAGAGTGGCATGTCTCTCGGGTGAGCCTGCCCATCCTACTCAGCCCCCAGCACAGCCACTCTCGGGGCTGTGAAGGTTCAGTGGTGACTGCCCATGGGTGGGGATCTCAGTTCCACTGTTACCATCTGTGGGCTCATGGGCTTGCGATTTCCAAACATCCTTCCCTGTCAATTGTGTTCACCCACCCCATGTGTCAAACTCTGCCCATATATGCATCTTGTTTGTCTTGTCTGTTTACCTCCCCAACCTACCTCTCCAAATATACCTACTTCCTCTACCTCACATTCCACTCTCACCTGAAAAAAAAAAAATTAAAAAAAGGGCAATCTGTTCCCACAAAAAAAATGCACCCCATACATAGCTGCCCAATTCGCACACATGTCCACTGGACATGTAAACTGATAATTCTAATTGGCAGTACAACATATTTTGTTGTCCTCACCCCTCTTTCAGGGGTGGAAGGTTTCAAATTTCACACCAGATTTCATACATATGCACAGCTGTTGCTGGTAAAGAAATGGGCAGCTATGGACCTTCCCTACACCCATCTTGCACATCCCGAGCTGGTTTCCCTACTGTCTTTCCTTCTTTGTGCCCCCTTTTTCACCACTTTCCTATCTTCCCAATTTCTTTTCTTTAAAAGAAATTAGCGCGGGGGTTAGTGGGAGTAAGCACTTTTAAGCAGTAGTTAGTGGGGGTGCATGAGTGTGAGCTTGTGTGTGCTTAGCTAAGCATCGCTAAGCGTCACGCAAACCCACGCAAACCCACTTACAACTGCTTAAAAGTGCCGCAGTCACTCTGTATGACAAGGCCCTTGTGCTGCTCAGTAGCAAAATAAAATACCCTTCTCAGTCTCGAACCCAGGACCTTGGACACACCAGTCTGCATGAAGTACCACTACACCACAGCAGATATACAATAACTCAGTGCTGAAAGCAATATATCATGCATTACCATGAGTGAATGTAAAGGGAAAATAGGAATGGCATAACACAAATCTTGTTCTGTGGGCCTTAACCAGCAGGTGTTGTGGAATTGCATGACATGACTGTGAAAAGAGAATCAGCCATGCTAGTAGGAAATAAGGTTACAGTAGCAGCTTACAAACCCCACACAGTATCAGAGCAGGATAAACACTGGCATATTTGCATAGGTCACAGGCCAGACCTCCCAACAGTGACTGATCTACAGTGATGACCTTGATTTGTAAACAAATGTTAGCTGTGCCCCTCTGACTCCCTGTGAAATGTACTAACAGTAGGCAGATAAGTGTTGAATCTCATTGAATGACAAATGTCAATAAGTGAGAGTAGACCACTTGCACGTCAGAAAATGTGTAGTAATACATATGCTCTGAATCCCCCAAAGTCTGAACTGCAAAATGTCTGAACTATATCACAGGTGTAACCCAGTTATATGTACCTTTCCCTGAGGCTGTTCAAATATATACGTGAGAGTATCTGAGGCCTAGAAGAGTCAGAAACACACAGGCATATCAGCTTGTCTGCTGTTACACACTCTGCAAATAGTTGTAGAATGAATCCCACCAGCATGCCTTTATGTAGAAGTACAACACAGAAATATCAAAGGATGTAGCCATGTACTGCTAACAACCACCTGTGACAATGCCATTGTTCAGGTGCTGAAAAGACTGCTGTGGCACACAGTCAAAGAATACTAGACTGACCTCTATCTACCATCTGGATATGTCCACAGGTGGGAGCTACTCAGACAGACTACAAGCCTTCATAGACTTACAGGTACACAGCAACTCTGCATGTTCAGTTAGATAAACATCACACGATAATAAATAATGCACTCTGCAGTTCTGCACCCCTACCCAAAGGTACTATATACCCATGTAGTCAGGCACAACCAAGGGTGTAGGTAGGCATACACAGTACAGAAATATGCCCAGTTGTCCTGAGCAGACTGTGCTAATGTCAACACAAACCACAAACTGTTCAGAAGTGAGTAACGTACTAATGACAGTATAACAGTTCACAAACAGTGCATGTGCCTGATATTCATAATTGGTAGTACAACATATTTAGTTGTCCTCACCCCTCTCTCAGGGGTGGAAGGTTTCAAATATCCCACCTAATATATTGTAAATGCATAGCTGTTGCTGGTAAAGAAATGGGCAGCTATGTACCTTCTCCACACCCATCATGTACATCCCAAGCTGGTTTCCCTACTTTCTTCCCCTCTTTCTGCACCCTTTACCACCACATTCCTATCTCCCCATTTACTTTTCTGTCAAAGACATGAGCGCAGGGGTTAGCGGGAGTGAGTACTTGTAAACAGTAGTAAGCGGGTTTGCACCAGTGTGCGCATGTGTGCGCTTAGCTTAGCATTGCTAAGATATGATAAGCTACGCCAAGCTTAGCTTAGTATTGCTAACATAAAATGAGCTAAGCTAAGTTTAGCTTAGTATTGCTAAAATAAAATAAGCTAAGCTAAGCGTCACGCAAACCCGCTCACAACTGCTTAAAAGTGCCTTAGTCACTCTGTATGACAAGGCCCTTGCACTGCTCAGCAGCAAAATAAAATACCCTTGTCAGTCTCAAACCCCACACCTTGGACTCACCAGTCTGCATGATGTACCACTAAGCCACAGCAGATATACAATAACTTGGTGCTGGAAGAAATATAACATGCATTATAAGGGGTGAATGTAAAGGGAAAATAGGAAAGCCATAGGAATACATTGCAATAAAGAAATATAACATGCATTACAAGGAGTGAATGTAAAGGGAAAATAGGAAAGCCATAGGAATACATTGCAATAAAGAAATATAACATGCATTACAAGGAGTGAATGTAAAGTGAAAATAGGAAAGCCATAGGAATACATTGCAATAACTACTGTTGTATGCCAGTTAATTCCCTAATCCCAAAAGAAAGTACATACTCCCATGTATCCAGTGTTAGCATTAGGAGGTGTGAGTAAACTTACACACTGAGAAGAGTGTACTGGAAGAAGCAGCAGTCAGGTTTCAGTACAACATGCATTTCACTGGCTACAACCCAGCCTCAGATATGAAACATATACCAACCTTCTGACTGACACAATAGTGTCCACAGCAAACAAGCCTTGTCCCCACCTTGCTAAACTGAAAGGTCTATGCCTACCTAACCTATTATTTTATAGCAGTGTCCTGAAATCACAGTGAGAACTGCAATTACCACACAGCAGGCTGCATGCAATTACTAAATGGTGGGCACCAATTGGTGCAGAGGCCATCACATGCACATGTGCAGATACCTGCAAAAGCAGCCTGTACTTGCTGTCCTCACATACAGTAATATCACTGCAGCAACTGGAGAGAGAGAGAGAGAGAGCGCGAGAGAGACAGACAGACAGACAAACAAACAGAGGCAGTTGGAGGCACCAACCAGAATAAAAAAAAAACAAACAGAGGCAGTTGGAGACACCAACCCAAAAAAAAAAAAAAACAAACAGAGGCAGTTGGAGACACCAACCAGAATAGAAAAATAACAGAGGCAGTTGGAGACATCAACCAAAAAAAAAAATAAAACAAACAGAGGCAATTGGAGACACCAACAAAACAAAAAACAAACAAACAAACAGAGGCAATTGGAGACACCAACCAACAAAAAAAAAGTCAACAGGTACAACAGACAGAGGTGAGAAATACAAAGGTAAGATATGTAACAAAGATGTATTTGCTGGCATCCGAATGATGTGTCTGAAGGGTACTCTACATACTGTGAACTCTCCATATGTGGTAGCAGTCTGTATCTATATGTATATGCAGATGTGCATAGGGCAAGGGACATACTGCAGCTGTTAGTGAAGGCTGGACATATATATGTATTTGAAGCTTTCTATGTGCACATATCTATGTAGGTTGTAGTGTGTGGCATTGAAAACAGCAAGCATTGCAGGTATATGTCATGTGGTGGTTAAATGCTGTGGGACTGAGTTACAGCCAGTGAGGTCTGCTACAGCTATACGGCCTGAGGACAGCGAAATGCATTCTGCACAACACTGTGCAATATTATTACATAATTGTATGTCTCAACTGTTTCATAATTGATATTCCCACCATGAAAGGTGGGCAGTATATGTGCCTATATGTGCACGTATATGTACAGCAATGGATGTTTACAAGTATATGTATGTATATATATATATATATATATATATATATATGTATGTGTATATATACATATATATATATATATGTATATATATATATATATATATATATATATATATATATATATATATATATAGATATATATATATATATATAGATATATTGATATATATATGTATATACATATATAGATATATATAGATATATAGATATATACATATATATATATATATATAGAGAGAGAGAGAGAGAGAGAGAGAGATATATATGGACAGCACAGTATGGTGTGTGTTCACATTCCCTGGTAACACTGTCTTGTGTGTTTCCTGTAGTCTGCACAGATTACCTACCTCAGGCATAGGTATCTGTAAGTAGGGGCACACAGTACTGTAAGGTACACAGGAAATGCTCATCTGTGTCAGCATACATTTGTGTGTTTATGAATGTCTGATGTGTGTGTAATGATGCCTGTACCATGTCCGCAATCACATGTGTGTTGCAGGGTTTGCATGTGTACCTAGCAACATGTATACTCTTTTACAGCAGTATGCCAGCTATATTAACAACTGTGCACATATGCTAGGTAGGGGTATGGCATCAACGACTAGGGTGGGTTACTGGTTATACTGTAACTGTACTTCACATTCATTGCAATGGATGACATATTTCTTCATGCATTAGCTTGATAAGTACACCTGTGGCAAGGCTGTGCATTGGATCCCAAACAGTGTGCCGAGTACTGGTGTATACTGGTTTGTTATATGGAGTGTGGCAGGCACTGTCATCTAGTTGTGGGTTGAGCACTGATATGTGGTATTGAATGTGTGTATCCTCTGACAGATGAACAGATGCTATATAGGGCCGTTAACTGATATCTGTACTGTATAATATTAAGTGTGCCACATGACTTGCTCACAAATATCGTTTACTTGTCTTCCAGGCTAATGGCACATCAAAGGAATCCCTCCTACACAGCTGCAGAGGAACAGGAAATCCACCACAGCCTGGTTCAGCACTATACCTGCTGTTTTCCAGGGACAGCCAGCACCAGCAGGAGCGTACTGCACTGTGGCAAGATCTTGTTCGTCGGGTAAATGACATAGGCATGCATAACTGGACATATGAGCAGGTACGCCATCACTGCAGTGATTTAATTAGACATGTCTGGCGGCGTGCATCTGATATCCATAGACAACAGCTTGCCATAGGTGGTGGGGTGGCCATACATCCCCCCCTCACCAGAGTGGAGGAACTGCTCCTAAGTGTGGTGGCTCCTGGCCTACAGCAGCAACAACATCACACATGTGTCATCATGGAGGCCGGAGCCACCCAGCATGGTGACATGGAGCGTGCAGGTAACATGCCCTAGCTGTAGACTACTGTTACCTGTATTGTTAGATTATGCATATGTGAGATGTGTACTGTGTTTAGCAGTTGTGTTGCCTATTGTGTGCAATGCTGATATTGTGAATAGTATCTGTACACCTATGCTTGTTGTTCTACTGTAGTTTAGCACACTCACAGTAGCAATGCCACAGTTTTGGCCACTTATAGGTCCCTCTGGTGTGACAGCAGGGCAGACGACACATGCTGGTGAGTGTGTTAACACTTTAAAGTTTCTATTGAAATGTGCATGTCATAGGTGAGGTGTAGGCCATGTACACATAACACACCTATGCATAATGCATGCTGTGCATGTTTGCTGTGAGACGTTAAACATCTCAGTAAAGTCAGTAGCTGCCTCAATCACATGCAATGCACTGAGCATCAGACACAAATGTGGCAACACTGTACTGCACATTGGATAGACATAGTTGACACACATGTACACAACATAACATGTTAGTCATATGCAGTACACCTCAGCATGCTACACATGTTGTAACCGGACACCCGCTGCCAGGTCACACTTCAGTATCCCACATGTCATCCACACACCACACATATTATACCTGAGGGGTAGGGGCCTAGCATGGGGCCGTGCAACACTCTTCAACACATAACACAGTCATGTTAGGCAATGCTCCCTATTGGGCATCTCACACACCCTTGTGCAACATGGCTGTGTAATTGTGAACTTAGCCACGGCACTGCGGTTCAGGTACAGCATGCTAGGCGGTGGTCTAGTACACTTTAGTGGCCTTGAGTGACCACATGATGCATGATGATGATGGCTAATGGTACTACACCCCATACAGTTACAATGGCCATGTCCAGGATTGGTATTCCATCACGTACACATGCACCACTCATCCTGTGTGTGTACATAGCATGCATGTGCTACACCTGTGTCCAACAATTATCTGCTACAGACACAGACACTGCAATCAGACATGAAAAACCATGTTACTCACAGATAACACATGCAGCCATGGTATGTATACCTGTGAGTGATGGTGCATAGGACATTGCAGAGCTTATAATACTTGCACAGGAATGTCGTGTCCTTGTACACATTGTGTTCCAGGGTGTAGGCAATCACTGAACATGTACACACATGCACCACAGCCATGTACACTGTCATTAACTATGGCTGTCTACACTCACACTGCATGGACTTGATCAACACTTATTCTGCATGCTGACATGTGTGACGCTACTGTTTGCCTTGTGATACTTTCACCCACCTTCAACCACTGTTGAGTATGTTTTGGATTGCTGTTGTGTGTGTGTATCTGCTGTAGTGAGGAGTGTGCATGTGTTCCTGTGTTCCTGTGTGCATGTGTGAATGTGTGCATGTGTTCATGTGTTCATGTGTGCATGTGTTCATGTGTGCATGTGTGCATGTGTGCATGTGCAGACCGTAAAGTGTGTTTCCTGTCTTCCTCTCACAGGTGCTGAGTTAGGGGTTGGTGAAACCAGCAGGTGACCTGAAGCCACTGCCACGGATAGTGGTGATGATGACACATGTTTTGTGGCACAGGGAGATTTGACAGGGTCTGTCATTGGTCCACCAATCAACATTACACAGCGTTCAACCCCATCTATGCGCACACTCATACTGCCATTACATCCCTCACCACCAATGGCCATAGGCGAGGGACAGCATACAGTTGGCATTGACCAGGAGAGTGTGGTACCCATGGCACTTGCAACCCCTCACAGCAGCCATAGCCGTAGACCTGGAATGGTACCACATAGGTGGAGGTCCAGGGGTTCTCGGGGGAGCACCACTGGTCGTATTGCCCCTAGCAGGCGTGCCCTCACAGGTCTTACGATGACCACTATGTTCCGGGCTGTAATGCAGGCTCAGGCATGTATGGAATGGTACACCAGGCAGGGACTTAGGGCGCAGAGGGCACATTACACCGCTATCAATGACAGCATCCGTGACCTTGCCGGTGCCATTCGGACTTACACCGAGGTCATTGATAGATGTTGGAGGGAGACAATAGATGCCCTCCACAATATGCCTTCCTTGAGCCAGGACCATGCAGGACGGCTGCGACGTCGACGCGGACGCATGCCAGCAACAGCAACAGCTGGCAGTGGTCACGGATGGCCCACAGTTCACAGCCACTCCCGTAGTAGCAGTACCAGCCACAGTAATGCTGGTGCTGCCTGTCCATTGATGCGCACGTGGCTCTGGCCAGTCCAAGCAGGGACATGGGTCCAGTCGTCATGCCTCTGCCTCTGATGACAGTACCCAGTCAGGGTTGGTACTCGATATTGTCCATAGCACCACTGCCAGGCACAGGTACTGTGTCCGTGGCCGGAGACAGTGATCTGTACAGTCTAGCAGGTACAGTCTGTGGCTGTCCCACAAACCACCGTATATGGCAGCCACATGGTGGAGCTGTGTGCCTGCAGACACACACACATTAAGCAAACAACTAGGGCTCACACATACACACACACATTACATCAACATTGGCCCATGCTGTACTGTTGTCCCTCACACACACACACACACACACACACACACACACACACACACACACACACACACAAACATGTCGATTGGATGGGTCAGTATCAGGCTCTGGCAAACAACAAAACGCCCTGTGCATATGATGATACTTGTGCCACCTCCTGTCATCTGCATTATTGACGGAGGGACAGGCTAACATGGTGCTGATGCACAGGGTGACACTATAGCAGTGTAGCAATAATAGCAAGTTGTCAACAAGGAAGTGTAACTACATCCTTGTAGGTATATCTGAGCAGACATTATGCATCAAAGCTTTGATTGTCAATGTAGCATTGTTTACACCACTGTTAGGTCTGAGTATGTATTATCCACCCATGTGCCACTTGGCTAATGTGTGATGTGTTGCCATCATGTGTTAGTGAGTGGACAGTACTTGTGTGATGTGTGCAGTACAGATTAGCAAGTGTACATCTGTGAACGTGGTGGGTGCGCACTGTCTGGATGTACATGCATAGTGGACACATGGGACGTGTGGCATACCCTGTTGTGCACATTGTTAACATCTCATAGCATCTTTCAATGGCCAGTATGCATTCTACTACAGTTATGTACTAACATGGGTAGATGTGTGTATGACATGGGTTGACACTATGCTGTTGGTGATACCGTTAATATCTGTCAATGATTTGCGGTCTGGTAGTATACACAACCTCAACAGCATGACTATAAGCAATCATTGGATGATGTCCTGACAAATGACTCACAGTAGTAGGGAACCCAGTATCAATTGGATCCTTCCGGTGCTACACTATAACACTAGTCAGTGGTAATGACCGCCACCCATTACTGTGACCACACCTGTGTGTCATATAGCCCACTTAGGTACATGCAGACACACTAGGGATGTGTCCGTCCAAATCTGGGAATGCATGGATTGACCTACAATGCATTCCCTGGATGGGACGCATATACTGCACAAGGGTATCATACAGACAGATACCTGTTGTCTGATACATGCTGTATAGCAGTAAGCCGACTATGGCATAGTCATCCTCATGTACTGTACATACTATCCCATCAGTACCACACAGGTGGTAGCCCTCAACATGTATGTTGGGTACCATTGTGTACATACAGACCCATGTTATGTCATGTGTCCCTTGATATCCACATATCCATAGGTATTGTGGAGTCCCAAGGTGTATCACATAAGACATTAGAGGCCTGAATGCATATCCACAAGGTAGTCGTACACCTATAAAGACTGTCCATTCTTGGCAGACTTTGTTGTGTATGACCATGTCTGACATATACCCCAGGCATATACCCTCACTCACACTACTCTTAAGTAACTGTCATGGGTGTGTGTGCCACAGATGACCTTGGCCACAGAACACGGCAGTGGACGGCCGTGTCACATACATATATATGTGACCTACGATCTGAGAAGCAGCGGCACAACCTGTCAATGGAAACAGATGTATTCATGTAGTATGCAGGCTTCACACCTATGTACTGATTGAAGGGACATGTACACATATATATTTGCCATGCAGATACCTGATGTGTACAATGCACTTACTGTTGTCATCATACTATGTCATACCATGGTAAAAGCAAAACCCACACCGCTTTGTCCAACAGTGTAACACACAGTCAGCATTTGCAGGATTCAAACCCCAACCTAACTTTGTTATGATATTAGTGAGAGACGCATTAACACGGCGCGCCATTTGCTTTATTGGGTGGTTTCCCTTCTCCTGCTGTATTTGTAGGATGGTGACATCATCAGACTTTCCAAAGAGGAATGTACCTCTTTTAGTGTGTTTTCACAGTCTCCAAAAAGGACATTCCTTTCAAAGACAGTTGCACACATACACACACACTGTTTGCAGGATTCAAACCCCTACTTAACTATGTTATGATACTAGAGAGAGAAGCATTAACACGGCGCGCTATTTGCTTTACTGGCTGATTTCCCTTCTCCTGCTGTATTTGAAGGATGGTGACATCATCAGACTTTCCAAAGAGGAATGTACCTCTTTTAGTGTGTTTTCACAGTCTCCAAAAAGGACACTCCTTTCAAAGGCAATTGCACACATACACACACACACACACACACACACACACACACACACTGTTTGCAGGATTCAAACCCCTACCCAGTTATGTTATGATACTAGTGAGAGACGCATTAACACGGTGCGCTATTTGCTTTACTGGCTGGTCTCCCTTCTCCTGCTGTATTTGTAGGATGGTGACATCATCAAACTGTCCAAAGAGGAATGTACCTCTTTTAGTGAGTTTTCACACACTCCAAAATTGGAATACCTCTCAAAGGAAACTGCACACATACACACACCCCCTCCTGCACACACACACACAGTATGCAGGATTAAAACCCCTACCTAACTATGTTATGATACTGGAGAGAGACGCATTAACACGGCACGCTATTTGCTTTATTGGCTGGTTTCCCTTCTCCTGCTGTATTTATAGGATGGTGACATCATCAGACTGGACATGGTGATGTGTGTACACTTTGTTTTATGCCATTCCAGGAATGGTCCATGTGGGTCAGCAGGTGTCAACAGCTTGAACAAGACCTCAGAATCCTTACCTTGTGTGATCTATCTGTGGACACATTGACATTCCGTCATATGTCAACACATATTTATGCACAGCTTGTTGGTTTTGTGGATAATACATGTGTCTGGGATGTTGATAAAGGGCTATTCAAAGTCTATGTGACACGTGTCGATGTGTTCATTGATGTATGTCCTGGGTGGCTGCCTTGCAAACAGTCTAGCATGTTTGGGAACCATGATCCGCACATGAACATACCACAGTTGGTAGGGTTGTGTGTATGTCAGCTTCCAATAGCTCTGTTTATGACTGCAACCATGATGGACTCCATGACCTTGCAGATCAGACCTCACAGGCTTACTGGACTTGACTTCCCATGGTGTGTTGTGCGTCAACACTTGTGGGGAGTGCCATATGTAGCTGTGACACATTCAACGGTTCCACACCCTGTGTAGGGGGTGAGGCTCAGCTGATTGTTCAGGTGCATGATCTGTTTGTTCTGTAGTTTGTGCATGACACATATTGGGAATCAATGTATTCCACCTGCTGCCATGCTTTTGGCAGTTGGGGTAGCTGCTCATCCATTCTACATGTGATATCTCCTGGTATGTTGATGTGGACTGTTGTCAGTGGGGGATGGGTATGTACATATGGGCCTGTCTGTCATGATGTCGGCATTGTCACTCAGGTACAGTTGGCCCTGACTCAGGACATATATGGGTGTACATTGATATTTATGACATAGCTGAAGGAGGTGTCATGATTCAGTCTGGACTCCTTCTCAGCTACTCTTTACAAAACACCAACGAACATGAGCACTAATCCCTGTTATACTCTTTTGCACGCTTAACACCCTACTGATCCTTTGAGATCAGGCTACAGAGTATGTCATGATAATATCCTGGCATGTCCAGGGGTCGGTTTTGTGTGTACTCTTCAGACCAGCTGGTGGATATTGTGATATTGACACAATGTCACATCTGCCTCATGTACACAGACAACCCTCTCCTCCTCCCGACAAACTCAGATATATGTGTAAGATGCACCTATACAGACATACAGGGAGCTAAACTCTCTCGACCCATGACTGGCACAGTCTATCAGGTGGTGAAGGTAACCACACACACCACATATCAGTCTCATATATCCTCTAGCAACAGCACTCAAACCACATTAGCACACATTGACATACTCAGATGCTGTAAATGTACTCTACCTAAGCAGCAGAGACCTCCAAAGCAGACACCCACACACCTGCTACCCCACTACAATACCCACATATCACAATGTTCACAATGTCAGTGTGCCACACAGTCACAGCCCTTCGGGCTAAACAACACACCTAATACATTTGTAATAGGTGACACTTATTGTCAGACACACTGACGTACCACTCACCAGCCCTAACAAGGGAATAGTCACTTTGGGCTGTCTGTTGGGTGCCAGAATCTGCCGCATAACACAGGCAGTCAGGTCACTCCAAAGCAAGTACAAGACTGGCACCATCATTGTCCATGCTGGTGTGTGTAACCTCAGACGTTACTCTCTGGACCACATGACATGATACATGGAGGAACACTCTGATCATTTAGCCTAGGCCAGTATGACCCTGACCTTGTCTAGCATCTTACACCCACCAATTATGATGTCACAGTATACGGACACACATATCACATTTAACAGTTGCCTAACAAATTTGTTTCATTCATAGGGGATACAGTGTCTGTCAGCATATGGTGACATGCTCAACATGCCACGTAGCTTCACTATGGACAGCTTGCACCTGTCACCCTTGGACTTTGGAATGCTGGCTAAGGCTCTTGCTACCAGCATAGTGCCTTTTCTAAGCAGGGCTCAGAAGACAAACCCACCTCCATAGACATTGCAGGTTAAATGAAACTAAGGGTAATGCTGCTCAACAACAGTTGTGTTTACCTCATATTGTGGCCACTCAGGACTCTCCTCATTATGGAGGATAGCAATATCTGTGCACTGACAGACACCTAGTTCAGGCTCGCTTATGCACACCAGCACTACCAGGTTATGTTTCATACCATGCTGCCAGACAACAAGACTTGGAACAGACAACACAACTAGGGAGTATCCATATACATCACAGATACACACACCTCCAGGTTAGTAGCACTGCACAAAGCATTACAGACCATACATATACAACTACCATTGTGCAATACTGCCTTTCAGTTTGTTGCCTGCTACAGAACACACTCCCAAACTCAGGAACCACACTTGGCTTTCGTGGGAACTATGGAGAATATGAAGGTCTCCACAAACACCATTATATTGTGTGACTTCATATACACGAATATTGACTGGGGATGCTACTCAAGCCCCGACACCCTCACCCAACAGTCGCTACAATTTGTGGACTCATATGCTACGGCACAACCAGTCAGCACAGCCACAAGGGGGAATACATATTGGACCTGATCATCACCAACATGGGGACTCTATGTTCCACACCAACGATATACCCCTCATTGGTAAGGTCAGACCATACATGTATCTCACGGGACATACATATACCCTCCACACACCCATCCTGGGTAATCTTGGTGAACTTCTCATGAGTCAAAAAGAAAAAGCCAGCAACTGTGAGCTGTAAAAATTAATTTAATATATTGTAAAGAACCACATAACAGACCGGTTTCGGCTAAGGCATTTATGTAACCTTCATCAGTGTCAGACACTGATGAAGTCTAGGTAAATGCCTTAGCCGAAACCGGTCTGTTATGTGGTTCTTTGCAATACATTAAATTATTTTTTACAGCTCACAGTTGCTGGCTTTTTCTTTTTGATACATGGTATGTTACTAGCCGTGCATTTGCCTCCATGCAGGGGAAGCTTTTTTTGTGTGAACTTCTCATGAGCCAACATCTCACTTCACCGAAGCAAGGTGGTATCCTTCAGAGATCCTGAGACAGTGGCATATACGGCTCACACTGCTGCATCCTTTACATACACATTCTATGGACACCTAGTGGACTGCATGGATTGTGCTATCCCAAATAACAACAGGACCCACTACTACAATGGCAGGGGACCTGTCTGGTAGACCCCAGCCATTAATAAGCTGTACAACATCAGGAGGAAGCTACTACATGATAGAGCACAATCCCAGACTGGGAAGGCATCTGTGATCTGTACTAGCAGACAGCTACAATCACTCATGGACTTTTCTAAGGGCCGCTTCTACCAGACAATTGCAACAGACACGTAGGACTATCACACGGCCTTCTTCAGTTATGTCAGGAACCTGGGTGGACACTCACTGATATGCTGTGAGTTACTGCATACTGACTAAACCTACCCTGAACCCACTGGCATTGCCTACATCCTGGCAAACAGTTTCAGTGCAGATGTCTCCCACCCATCCCCCCTAAGGAGCAACTATCCATCCCAACAGAGTATAACCTCCCTGACATCACACAGTAACAGGTGAGTGATGCCCTCCCCACAGCGTACATCACAGTATCAATGTGACCAGATAGTGTCCCAGCCTGCATCCTACACGAGCATCATGACAAACGCAACCCTCACATTACATCACTGTTCAATATCGGAGTTACCACAGGATATGTACCCAAGGAATGGCGTATTGCGACAGTGGTCCCGCTCCACAGAGTTGGTGCCACAACGGACCACAGACAATATTGCCCTATAAGCCTATGTAGCCTGTTCTGCAAAGCTATGGAGCATATTGTCATAGGACTCATATACATAGACATCGGGAACCTTCAGACACTGTGTCCTACACATTTCAGCATTGTTGTGGGCAGATTTTGCCTCTTGAATCTGTTTGTATTCTTTAAATGGCTAACAGGTCCATCGACATAGGGACTCCTGCCCACACAGCCTACCTGAACCTTGCAAAACCCTTCAACACAATAACCCACTGGGCTGTTATGCATAGGCTCACCAGCGTCAATATGGGCACATATCTTACACAATGGATTGATACCTAAATCAGGGATAGCACCCACATGGTCAGAATTGCAGGTGCCATGTCTGACTATACACCAGTTACACATGGCATCCCACACGGCTTGGTCCTGGGACCTCTCTTGTTCAGTATATATTTGTCTTACATACAGGCTACCACAGGGAGAATATAGCTGAACATGTTTGCACTTGACTGCAAACTGGGTGCCATGATCAACTCTCCAGCTGCCACATGCATACTCAATCAGGGTCTCACAGAGATGGATGACTGGTGCCTGAGCCATGGCCTACAGCTAAATGCCATTAGTTGCATAGTCATCCCCTTTGGGAGTAACAACATGCCCAAACATTACCACATAGGTAGTATTTCATTACAAACGGTAGGAGTTGTTAGGGGTTTGGGGACATGACTTGTTCGTACTGTCGCCTTTAACATTCACGTTGCCAAAGTGGTTGGACACACCTTCTATGTGGGCCACCTTATCCCATATGGTTTCACATCTAGATCGAGTGAGGTCATTGTGCCCCTATACTCATCACATCCATTCTTGGTTACAATGCCACATTTGGGGTGTATCTTACCTGACACCTGCAGCAACTGTACTGGCCACGGAAGGTCCTCACCAAGCAGATCTGGGGACTCACACAGATGCCCTGCATAGTTCAGATGCAATAACTCCAGCTCTACTCAGTCGCTTACCACCTACTCAGATATGATGTGCGCCTATTGTTTACAGATATACCCAACCCAGAATTACTGGACATGCTCCACCTCAGGATATCCAACTCCCTTGGAGTTACACACTCCAGGGACTTATACCTCAGCGCAGATGTTAATAGGACATTGTGGAGGGACAGATTATTATCCCAGAGGCTCCACTCACTACAGAATGTAGTCCCAGTTTCATATAGGCAGAGCCACCCACTGACCACCTACTGGAGACACCTTGACGACTGTATGGGTGATTGTATATTTACCCCGAGGATATCTTCTGTGTCCCTGCTAGACAGAGGCACACTAGCCTAAACATACATGGGCTATCTTGTGTGACCTACTATTCACACACACAGTGTAGTAATCTGACAGGGTTCCGAATGCCAAACTCTGGATAGGCTTGTACATGCCCTAGGGCAGATAGCCTAGTATCGACCTCTGAACCTATGCTAATGTTCAAGATGCACAATGTTTATTGCTGATACTGTTTGCAGGTCTTTATCATCTTTGCTTTACCAGTTTCCATGAACAACTTCGGTATCTGCAGAACATATTTGATTATGACAGGGTTCTACTATATTATAGATGTGTCTGTTGTCATATAACTGTGTGCACAGGGCAGATTGCTGTATAGTGACAGGTTCCTGGGTTAACACATGCAACTGCCAGATATTCGTGGCCCACTGCTGTACTCAGACGTGGCCTAAGTGTGTGAGCTTGCCCAGTTCTGCCATTCCATGTTTTGTTGCCTGACATTTGTCTAATTTATTCAAGTGTGTGAGCATGCCCAGTGTGACCTTTCAGTATGTTGCTATCTGAGGTCCTCTACATTTGTTGATGTGTGCGAACATGACCAATATTAACATTTATACTGTGTGTGTTGGAAGTCAGGTTCTGTTCTCACTGCAGGACTCACCTTTGTTTCATAACTCAACAAGGATTATGCTGTGCCTGCAGGGTTTCCATGGAATACTTTGCATAGACTTATCAAATTCCGTCATACAGGTGGACCACTGCAATACTGTCATGGTTTAGTGGTTCAGTACTTTGGCTATAGTGCACAGTATCCTGGGTTCGAGGCCCATCACTGCTTTATATTTTCATACTGAGCAGACCAGACTGCTTAAGGACCTGTTAAGCAAATATGAGCATGTTGGCTTTTGTTCAGCTATGCCCTACTTAGAACAGCCTTGTCCGACATTGCTCAATATTCACCAACATTGCTGGACGTTGCCTAATATTACTGAACATTGACCACAGTTGTGCTAGTTGGTGTGTGCGATTTTGTTTGCATATACCACATGGTGATAATTGCTGTTTAGCACTGCTTTATATTGCTTAAGACATGGCATTCATGCCTTAGGTGGTGCTGCAGGGCTGCCTATGTTGGATGCACATACTACACTCCCTGCACATGTTTGGAAGCAGGTAGTGTCAACTTAGGCATCCCTTTTACTTATGTGCGAGTCGGAGAGAGGTATCATTTCCAGAGTTCCTACTGAGCCAGTGTATGTGCTATGCGTTGCCTCTTTGCCAAGGCCAAAGTATACTGGGCACGCCTCCTTCTGCCTACTTGGGCAGGCTCAGGTTGTTCCTCCTCCGAGTCACGCTCTGCCTGTGATGGCCTTGGCAATGGTGGGGGGCTGTTTGACCCAGGTCTATGCTGGTCCTGCTGCAGCTGTTTTCGCAGGATCATATTATGTAGCATAGCACATACCATGACAATTTGGGTACATGTAGTTGGTGAGTACTGCAAGGCTCTACCAGATGTGTCCAGGCACCGGAACCGTGACTTGAGCAGCCCAAACACACGCTCTATTACATTATGTGTTTGTGCGTGTGCCTCATTATGGTGTTCCTGTTCAGGTGTGTGTGCATTTCTAATGGGTGTCATCAGCCACTGCTCCAGTGCATAGCCAGCATCCCCCACTAGGTGTCCATGTGGGATGTCCCCATTGGCAAATGTCTGGTACAGCTGTGTCAGATGACAGATATGGGAATCATGGTAGCTTCCAGGGCAGCCTGCACACACATTCAGTATTATGCCCTGGGCATCACACATGACCTGGCAGTTGATGGAGTGGAAGCCCTTGCGGTTGAAGTAGGCCCTACCCCGCTCGCTGGCTGGTGCTTTGATGCATATGTGCATGCAGTCTATTGCACCCACTACCTCAGGGTATTCCGCTATTTGCTGGAAGAGACGCATATTGCTGGCCAATACCTCATGGGAATTGGTGAAATATACATGATCACCGACATGTGCTGACATGGCATCCAGAAATTGGTGTAGTACCCTGGATGCTGATGCCTGTGATATCCCCATCATATCACCAGTTGGTCTCTGGAAGGTACCTGTTGCTAGTATTCTTAGGCCAACACATACCTTGGTTCGGTGTGTGAGGCCTGGCCTGCACAGCTCAACAATTTGCTGCAGGAGGTCTCTATCCACTCTATAGAGCTCCACTATCTCCAGCTCATGTAGCCCCTGGTAGGTTACCCTGGGCCTGTACACTCTTCTCAGTCTCCTCACTGTGGGTTGTCCTGCAGCATTTCCATTGTCACCACCCTCAGCATGTTGCATATGTCGCCTTATAATAGCAATGGCAGCCCCTAACATTTCTTTGTCTCAGTAAAGCTTTTTCAATTTTCACTTCTATTAGCTTACTGCAGTGTCTCTTGTGAGAAACATAATGGACTTTTGTTTGCAGAGTTTTAAGTGCTAGGCTGGGCTGGGCTAGTGTACTGCCTGTGTAATTGCCTGATTCTGATTGTTTTCACCTGCTAGCTCTGCTAGTACTCCCTGGTAGCTTCCTACTATTTGTTGTGCTTCCCTTTTCCTTTCTGTTTCCTCAGGGGGGGAGCACCACGCACACAAGCGCAAACACGTGCACAGCTGCTAACACACGCACACACATGCTTACACGGACTAAAACTTGCTTATTCGGATTAAAACGCACGCACACCAGTGTAAACGCACTTACAACACCTTAAACAGCCTTATACATGCTTACTCCGGCTTAAACGCGCGCAGTCACACTTACACGCGCGCACACTGTCTTACTCGGGTTTACACGCGTGCACACGCGCGCATACCCGCTCAACAAGAAACTTTGGTGCTATCCACGGCATACACCTTCCATTTCTTGCCTTTCCCTAGCCTACCTGTTGACACACCTCTTTCCATGATGTATAAATGACAGCTGGCACATGCCACTCTGCTCCAATGAGCTTCACTTCTTTCATACATACCCCCCTCATGATGTCACCTATCTTCTACTCTGTTACTCCCCATATCCTACTCCTACACTCCACTGACTGTCCTCATTTGCTATGTAAACTTGCGATTCACTATCCTAACACTCATTTACATAGGATTGCCTACTAATGCTTGGTTACATGTCTTAGACTGAGCTTCCCCCCTTAGTAACCGCTACTCGGTGGCCATGTTGTCTTCAGCCTGCCATTCCCTTGCATTGTACATTAACAATTTCTATAAATTCCACATTTGTGGGTTTTAATTTTTAGTATTCTGGGTTTTAAAGCGCAGACCGTTTGCGCGGCACTGCGCTACGCTTAAACGTCAGAAATCGGCGAAAAAAATATATTTTTATTTTTATACTGCATCAGGAAACATTTCCAATGGCCGTATATTTGGTCATTGGCATGCTTCTTGCACTGGATACAACCTTTATTTGGAGCTGTCGCGGCTCCGTTTTGCTATTTGCAGAACGGTACTCAGTTATCAACTGAGTACATTTCTGCAAATAACACTGCTCTTACTCGGACAGGTACGGGTTTCCTGAATCGCAAATCTACCTCATTTGCATGCCTTTCACCTGCAATTGAGGTAATTTGCATATCCCTGCCCTGTCCGTGTAAGAGCCATTTTAGGAGCTCTCTTACACGCCCCCTACAGGCTGTTCCTGGATCGCTCGTCGGACATGATGGCTGCATGGAGTCTTACTCTACTCTTAGACTCCGTGCAAGCCATCGTGAATCTGGCCCTGAGTCCATGCAGTGTAGTAAAACTAACTTCTAAGATTTGAAATGCCAAGTCTTTATAGTTATTGTCACTGATCTCTCTCAAGATTCTTCACTGTTTGGATGGTACCATCTACTTGTCCATTGAATTGTGAATAGTTTTGACTGGATGTAGTATGTATGAATTCTCATTCATGCATAAATTCTGTTGAGTTCCTGACTTGTATATCACTGACAATTGCCAAATATAAGAACATCATATCACCCCTGTGTTGGGTATTTAGACTTCGGCATCCATAAACTTATTGTTTTATCAGAAAAATAAATACATTAAATCGTAACACTTGGTATCTTGCAAAGGTGTTTATACCAGCTGACAATGCATGTGATCAGTCTATATATATAACCTTTTAATTGATTGTTTGAATTTTAACGGTCTGAAGAAGCCTCAGTGAAAGTGCTTACCTTTAGCATGCTGCAATGAAATAAAGTATTCCATTTTATGATTACCGCTGATATTTTATTTAGCACTTTCTGTTGGATTATGCTTTTTTGAACAACGCTTGAATATCCTGGCACTAAATTGGTTCCGTGGTCACTTCACAGGTTTTTCATTTCATATTTGCCTTTTAATTTTCGTTACTACTTGTGAGGTGTTCGCTCTGCTGGGAGCTGCTTTTTACTTCATTTGTTATATTCTTTTACCTAGACTCATGCATACTGTATTTGTTCTCCCTCTTGGAAGGTCTCACATTACCTCCGTACTACAAAGAACACAAAGTAGAATTTGTCATTTTATAAACTGACTTGATCAGCACATATATCACTGCTGTCCTTCATCTTGCACTAACATGTTTGCCTATAACTGAATGTGCCATTATTTTCTCACGACCTTACACAATCTACTTAACTCTGACTTCAACACCCACCATCAGTCTCATCTTCACTCTGTCATCAAAAATCACATCTGTGTGGGTCATACCTTACAACTCTGCAGATGTTCACTCAATGTCCAGACTTCTGCCTCATATTATTGAACTGTTCCTCATGGCATTTGTGGTTTTCTGGTAAATCAGTGGGGACTGAAATCACTAAATAATGATATACTTTTGAATAATTTCAGATGTCATATTATTAAGAAAATGCATATCAACACAAATTCTGTTATCCTAGCAACTTTTGAAACACATTCTTTGAGCTTACCTTTGTCGTTTGGAACTCTATACACAGTGAAAACTGAAATCTCAATTCTTCCTTTCCATGGGCATCCTCTACCCAACCACCTAATTAATACCTCAAAATGTTGATAATGCCCTAACCTCCTCAAAGTACTTTTTGATCTCTTCTGCTGTCCTTTGCTTCCTTTAATTGCTTTATTTCTTATTTGTTTTGTTTATTTGCTTTTAATACATCAGTACTACACCTAAATGATGCCATGGAATTCAGTGCCACAGACTTCTTCTGCTTTACATTGTTTTGTAATTGTAGTACACTGCCATACATTGTTCGACATTACTGCACATATATCCAAGCTCCTAAGTTATGTAAAGTAAGTATAAACTGATTTTCAATTCCATCATTCTATAATCCTGGTGTAAGACAAAATGACTTATTCTATTCATCAGTCACTTCTGAAGAACTTTAATTATGTGCAGTGTGCTAACTACAGTCTTGGATCATGCCTGCAAATAGTTACTGGACCAAGCCACTCATCCAGTTAAATTATCTATTTATTTATTTATTTTCAATTTGTTAACTGGGTTGGTCCAGCCAGGTAAGAATTTACACTTTTTCAGTGGACAACTGAGGGTAAAAGCCCCAAACAGACATACAAGTAGAGATAAGTTTACAATAATACAGAGCAAAACAATGTCATGAATACAATGGATAAGAAAAAAAATAATGTACTCCATGGAATTAAACATAGCTACATACAGAAATATAATAATAAGGTTGTAAAAGGAAAAATAACAATAATAAATTCAAGAGGTATGCAGCAAGGGAATTAAGGTTATAGGTAATCATTTGAAAATAATATGGTATTATTAGATTAGTGGCTAGAAGGAGAAATTGTAGGGGCCTCAAATCTGAGGATGAAACTAGTGCAGGAGTAAAAAAAAAATAGAGAAACATGTATGTACAAGGGGCCACAGATCAGAGGAAGAGATGGTACAGAAGAAGAAATAAGTAAAGGAGGAATGTAGTGATCTAGAGGGAGGGTGTAGAAGGAAGAGCAGATAGATATAGTCAGTTATAGAAATAGGAAAGGTCTTATAGATCAGACCTAGTTGTAAAGTGGGTATAGAGAAAGGAAGGAGTTAAGTAGGCTGGTTGCAGGTACATATAGGGTTGTTATGGAGATATAGTATCAGGTCATGTTTGAAGTTAGAAAGGGAGGTATGGCTTCTGATTTGGAGTGGACGATTGTTCCAGATAAGAGAAATGGAGTGTTTATAGAGTATTTTACCTATGTTCTTGTTGGGTCTATAGACTTGTAGTAAGTGTTTATTGGAGCTGCACAGGGAACACGGAGGGGTGTACCAGGAGATCAGGTTGGACAGAGATGGACAGTCAGAGTTTGAATTAAGAATTGTAAAAGCTTGGATTAGCTGACTTTTGGCTAGAAGGTGTGGGGGTTCAAGCCAATGTAGTTTTCTGAGTGCTGTGCAGTGATGGGATTTATAGGAGCTGCTGGTGACAAATCTAGCAATTTTGTTGTAGGTTTGGTCAAACTTTGCCAGCAGGTTATTTTGTAGATTAGAAAATAGAGGGGAGCCATAGAGGAGGGAAGGGATGAGATAGGATTGGGCTAGCAGTAGTTTTGAGTTGAGGGTCAGGAATTTGCTATTTATGTATAGCAGGCCCAGTTTTTGGTGTGTTTTCTTTATGGAATGAAGTATGTGGAGTTCTAGTTTGAGCCGGTCATCTATGATGACACCCAGGAGTTTAGTGTGTGAATCTGGTCTTATGATGGTGCCATTTAGAGAGGATAAGAGAAAGCTGGATTTGTGGTGGGCTAGAGTTTTAGGCAGGAATAATAAGAGCTTAATTTTAGAGGGGTTCAAGATGAGTTGATTGTTGGTGAGCCATTTCTCAACAGAATGAAATGAAGTTTGGGTGGAATGATGGAGGTTGTTGATAGAGTCAGAAATGGAGATCAGAGTTGAATCAACTGCATACTGTATGATAGAGTAGAGGTTACAGGCAATGTGTAGGTCACTGGTGAAGAGATTGAAAAGGAGGGGACCAAGAATTGAGCCTTGAGGAATACCGGTCTGAACTGCCAGAAAAGGAGAGAAAGAATTTTGCCATTTAACTGCTTGCAGGCGATTGGGCAGGTAACTTGAGAACAAATTAAGAGTGGGGATGCAAATGTTCAGCTGAGAAAGTTTATGAAGTAGAAGGTTGTGAGAGACAGTATCGAAAGCCTTTGAGAGATCTAAGAAAAGGCAGGACATGAGTTTGCTATTGTCTCTCGCCTCAGCTACTGTATGTGAGAAGGATAAGAGTGCAGTATTAGTACTATGTTTGGGTCTGTACCCATGCTGGATGGTGGTTAAAATATTGTTTTGAGTAAGGTGAGAAAGTAGTTGGGAATGGATACACTTTTCAAGAATTTTGGAGAGGGGAAAAAGATTAGCAATGGGATGGAAGTTAGATGGTTCTGTGGAGTTACCTCCTTTGTGTAGTGGGATAGTGTAGTATCGCTTCCAAATAGAGGGAACAGTGGATTCTTGGATTGAGTGGTTGATTACAGTGGTGACAGGAAGGGCAATAGAGTTAGCAGCAAGTTTTAGGAATTGGGGAGGTAGGTTATCAGGGGTAGGAGAACAAGGTTTGAGTTTACTGAGGAGACTTTTAATATAACCAACAGAGATAGGTTTGAGCATGAAGGGGTCTGAGAGGTTAGTGTAGTTAGACTGGGGATGTGAAAAAGGTGTGGGCTTGGTAGTGGAAGTAGTAGAACTGGAAGTGTAATTAGAGGTGGGGTTGGGGTTATTAGAGGTGTTAGGTACTAGTTTAGAAATTTTATCAATGAAGTAGTGATTTAAATGGATGGCGGTATCCGAGGGTGATTGATTAGGAAAAGGGTTGGGAGTTGTGGGTGAGCCAGGTCTGAGAAGAGTTTTTATGGTTGTCCAGAACTTCTGGGGGTTAGAAGTGTGCAGAGATTGGTCAGAGAAGTGAAAGTTTCTTTTGTCCTGGTTGACTCTTTTTTTGTAAGGTTTATAAATTCCCTGTACAATTGTAGGAGGGCAGGAGGTTTGCTTTTCTGATATTGTTTCCAAGTGGCATCTCTTTTATGCATAAAGTGGAAGGTTTCTTTGGATAGCCAGGGGGCATGCTTAGCTTTGACTTTTATTTTCCTAATGGGGGCAAGAGAGTTGAGTATGTTTAGGAATGTCTGGTTGAAGTAGCTGACTGCATCGTTTAAAGGCAGAGAATATAGGCAGGACCAATTAATTTTGGAGAGGATTTCATCAAAGGAGGTGGTATTGAATTTTCTTAGGTTATGGATGTGTTTTATGAAGTGAGTATTAGTGAAGTTGGGTGAGTATCTGGTAATATGGATAGGCAGGTGGTCACTGATGGAATCAGGTAGTGTACCTGGCTGGTGGTAACAATTTGGAGAATTTACAAGAATCCAGTCAAGGATAGAATTGGAGGGTTTTTTGCCAAGGCAGGTGGGAGAGGAGACAAGTTGAGTAAAACCATGTAGATTGAGACTATGAGAAGGTGTAGTAGAATTAACTGAGTTCCAGTCTATACATCTCCAAGAATGATGGTTTCAAAGGGGATGTGATGAAAAACCAAGCTAAGATGTCTTCAAGGATGGTAATGTTATTCCCTGGTGGGATATAGATTGATGCTATGGCTAGTTTTTGGTAGATGTTGAGATGGCAGGTTACTATGAGTAGCTCTGCAGAGTGGAAGGAGGGAGGGGTAATGTTGAGTGGTAAGATATTGAAAGAGTCAGAATAGAGAACAGCGACACCACCTCCCCTTTTGGTAGATCTATCCAGTCTGTAGATGTTGAAACCAGGGGGGCAGATCTCTGAGTTGTGGATGTAGGGTTTTAGCCAAGTTTCAGAGAGAGTTAAGATGTGGGGGTTATAGTGTTGTATGAGTACATGGAGTTCAGACACTTTGTTAGAGATGCTGTGAATGTTAAGGGAGAGGAAATTTAGTCTTTTGAGTCTGTGTGGGGAAGTGAAAATAGATGGGGAGGTAATAGTAAGAGGGAGTGATAGAGGTGCAGGGGGAGGAAGTAGTAGTGATAGTAGATGGAGTGGAGGAGTTGGAAGATGAGAGTTGGTTATTAGGACCAGGGATGATGTGTATATCACCTGAAAGTAGTGATGTCAGGATAGAGAGAAAAAAGTTAGGTTGGGGGAGAGGATATAGAAATTTGGATTTTAACTTTGGGATTTGTTTTGGTGAGGGGAATAATTTTCTTTTGAAAAATAAGTAGTGTGGTAGAGTGTACTGAGTGTGGGCATAGAAGAGTAAGGTAGGAGCTGGATAGAACTTGGGAGGGATGCAGGTTCCTAGTGAAGGGTAAGGGGAGGATTGCAGGGGAGTGTGATAAGATGTGAGGTATGTCAGTGTAAATAGCAGAGGAGAGAGAAAAAGTGGCATCATCTTCAGTGTGCATAAGTGTGTATAATATCTTCAGTGTGTATATGTTCAGTATAATACATGAATGACCACAAATAAGTCAAATATAAATATCTCATGTCACTTATTAATATCAGTTTGAATGTCATGAACCAGCAGGCCTGAAAATTCACAAATAGCCACAACTACATAGACATCTATATAAAGGCATGTATTTGAACACACACCTCTTGGGTCTATTTTACATCACTGAATGCTTAAAAAAATGAACGGTGAGTAATCGACCCTATGTAAGTGAAAACTTACAATGTCGAACTGTCAGAACAGCGATTTTTTTCCAAGGGAAAAAAAATTGCTGTTCCAACAAAAAAAAAAAAAGAAAAAAGAAAACACTTTAAACATTATATAAAATAGACCCCCATGCCCCCCACACCCACCCTACTTAAATATACCAACTCCGAGATCGCACTACAGTGCCGAAAATGGCAAAGTAACAAAGCAGCCAAGCAAATTCTTTCCCAGGGAAAGAATTTGCTTAAAAGCCACTTCGATATTTTGCCTTTTCAGTCTTTTAAGTTCAACCAAGATGCATTCGAAAGAATGCGTCTTCGGTCTTGTAATAGGAACCCACCCTCTTATATGGTTTGATATGCACTAATTCCAAAAAATGCTATCCACTGGGTAATTAGAACACGTTTGTATACCTATAACATCAGCTATCTTGAAATATGTTCTTATGCGAAAAAGCCCCCACATATTACCCATTGGGATCATAAATTACCATATAATCATTTAGCAAAAATCAGTGAGTCTGTACTACTGTTGTAGACCATTACTGCTTACAAAAATATGATGTTAAACAAAGCAGTCCTGCATACATTTAGAATTAAATAAAATGTTGAATCAGTTTCCATCATTACAAAACTGTAATCCCCTTAATCTTCATGGATGTGAGGCTCCAAGTGACTAAATATATATGAGCACCAAAAAACATCCAGATGTCAGCCTTCGCTTCTTCATCTGTCGATCATATCACCTCACAGGAAATTAATGAAACAATCAATTTATTAACATAAACACTAGCTAGATGCATGCCCTTTTGCTTTCATTTGTTGTGATCACTTCAGTAACACCCCAACTTTTCTCTCTTTTTCCCTGTGCCACTTTTGCCGCTCTAGATATGCATGAGCATGACTAACCTTTCAGAACTCTACACATTGAAGTTTGACACAAAAACAACAAAAACAGCTTTTACCAAGTCATTTTAATGGCATCCTACTGAAATGTTGGCACCCCCCAAAAAAGAATTGAAAATCCAGGAGAAAAGCAAATATTAAACATCACTCTTCTAATAGAAAGTTATTTTTTATGAGGGGGGGGTCAAGCCCCCCAAACCTCCTGAATGTAGGGGCTATTTTATATATTCGAATGCTTAATTGTTCGAATCACTAAAGATCGAACTTTAGTGATCGAACAATTAAATGTTCGAATATATTAAAAATAAATATTTACAAAAAAAAGAAAAAGTAAAGGGTGTAAGCAGGGGGGCAAACCCCCCTGCACCCCCACACCCCCCCACTACTTAAATATACCAACTCAGAGATCGCACTTCATTGTGCTACAGTACAGAAATGGAAAATTTCCCATTTCCTACACTGTAGCATGATCTTGGAGTTGGTATAGTTAAGTAGCGGGGGTGTGGGGGGCGCAGCTGGGCTTGCCCCCCTGTTTACACCCTTTAGTTTTTTTTTTTAATTTTTTAAAATATTCGAACATTTAAATGCTCAATCACTAAAGTTTGATCTTTAGTGATTCGAACATTTAAGCGTTTGAATATATAAAATAGACCCTGAATGTATATATATATATATATATATATATATATATATATATATATATATATATATATATATATATATATATATATATATATATATACCAAATCTCAGATCATCATACCGTGGAGAAAAGGGTCCCGACATTTCAAATGGTTACCCATTTTAATACCTTATATGATGCTAAGCACATTTGGTTTAACAAAACATTTTAAACTTATCTGCAGGTAGTGTTTTTTCTGTTACCATTTTATATATTTATTTATTTTGCTCTCTTTAAATCTTGCTACTTTATCTAAGTCCTTGTCACAAGAACTGAGTAGTGTCAGAACTCTGCTTTCAGTTCAGCACTGTACATCTAAGTGCAGTGTGAGTTTCAATAAACAAAATGTCTGCTACTTACCCTCCCAGTCATGTAATGAAAAATATCGTCCTCACACAGTATCCCTTTTATTACCAAGTTTTGTTGTGTTTCAGTATTTTATTGCTTGATGTGGAGATTTTGAGCACCTAAACAGAAACACAACTTTTATAAATAATTGGTACAGAACCCGGTTTCTGTAACACTACAACATAGTTTAGTAAATGCATAAATAAGCAAAAAAAAAAATACACTTTGGATTAAATGAGTGAAACCATTGTTGGCTAAGTACAATGTTACTGTTTTGCACCTCTAACTCTTTATGCAGGGACATTACTGCTGTAATACTGTTATCTCTCTAGAAGTATGCATTTATCACACTTCTAAGCTTCCATTAACTTAGAATCAATTAAGAGTATTTAAAAATTTAATCTGACTTCTGGAACCTAACTGTCATTTATTTGCCAGTTCTTATAAGGGCCATGGTAAAGGCTGGTCCTTAAAGACACAAGAAGAAATATAGGCTTATCTGTTTAAAAAATGCATCATTGCTTTTACACTATCAATAGCCATCACATTACTTAAAAAATTGAAGAATTAACAAAAAGATAAATGCATATTTACAAATACATTCAGTTCAGACAACAGTTAAACTTATTCCATGTGAAAGAAATAATATTTCTTAAACTATTTTTTCTTAATCTGTAAGACAAAGTATCTTTTAGCATGTGCTTAAAGTATTAGCCTTGAGAACCCTCTGTCTACATTCCTTTCCAATGACTTCAAGCAATCACTAAAGTAAAACTCATTAAGCAGAGAATAGAAGGCACTTTATTTGTCAAATGAGCTTCCTCTAATGATACATCAATATGTGCAGCTTTTTCTAGTGGTAGAGAAGCTGTACCTTGCAGATTGTGCATTCACTTGGAAGGCATTCCCTCTTTATGTGCTGAGGATAGAGTCCTGGGAGATACAATTAACTGTCTTTATCTGTTTAGAACTAATATTTCTGACCTTAACAGTTTATAATCTGTGAGATAGTTATCAAGCTTTCTGGGGAATTATGCATGGATTTATGTTGAACAGGGAGAGTTTGTCAGTATCACAGCATGAGGGATAATATTAATGTCCTTGACATACCTTTTATCCAAAGTATTATTAACCATTTATAACAATTCAACCCAGTTATGCAGGCATGACCTCCCTTTTACAAAACTTAGTTGTGTGTAGTCAGGAATATAAGGTCACTTACAGTATATTATTGTATATTAGTTCAACTATAGTACCTCCCATTGCCTTGAAAATAATTGCAGTGAGGCAAATACATCTGTATTTCCAAGTGTCGATACAAGACCACCTTTAAGAAAGAGCACAATGAGAACTGCTTTCCATACCACAGAGATGTAATTACTGAAAAGACTCTGGTAGAAGGGACAATTGAGGGTCTTTGCCAGACTGGAAGACATGCTACCCAGCAAATCCATAGATTTTGTCAGGACCCTTGTATCTGGTATTTTTAATTTTATAAAGTAATGACAGGGCACAGTGAAGCACGGGTTTTGGAGTGGAGGTATGAGGGGGAATGGTGCAAATGGGAAGATGTCTAGGTTAAAGCTGGAATATAATTTGCTCACAAAAATACTAACAATTTCATTAGGGGTGGTCAGAGAAGGAAGTACCAACAGAGGAATTCAGTATAGTACAGAACTACTGTCTTTTTCTAAGCTTTGTAATGTAGTTGAAGAAGGCTTTTGTGGCACAGTCAACCTTTCTTTGCTAACCTAAATCCATTTTACAATGATGAAGTAGGGATCTTTTTTTTTCTTTCTTTTTTTTTTTTTGCCTAGGCTTTGTTGTTGTGGGAGTTCTGCCATATGTACTTAGTGTTAAACATCCATGGTTGCAACAGATGTGGATACCTCAGTGTAACTATAGACGAGGGAATACAATTTGGAGGAGTAGGTGGCAGCCTCAGTTACAAGGTTTTCTGGGCAGCACACCTTTGGTGATTATCAGCAGGATCAGTACAGAATAAGTAAATGGGTTTGAAGTAATCAAAGAAAATACAGAAGTTATTAGAGGCTATGAGGCAGGGTTTTGTAGAAAAAGTCACAACAAGATGGCTAGCCATGACTAGCACAGGAAAAAAACAAGACAAGTGCAGGTGTGTGATACATTAATGAGGACAACCTCTAGAAGACTGACACCTCAAGTGGGCAGGGATGGAGAATTTTCTCAAGTGTAATGATATTTACAAAGTCCAGAAATGTCTGGACATATTAGTTGTTGGTTGTATAAACGTGCCCATTTACATGTGGACAGTTGAAATCACCCATAAGAAAAGTATTTGGTTTTATGGTCAATGTTTTCTAACTGGTTTTCATTTGTGATGCTTAGATGGGGCTATAGATGGACTTCTATATTTGGCTATAATGTGATTTTTTTTATTATACATTTTTTGGACCCATTGCCTATCTAACTTCATCCCCATCTGGGCTAATTGTATGATTTGTTCCTCATTACTGGGGGACTGTCTGATAGCAAGGCTCTGTTATTCAGGAAGCCATGACGGCTAGTTTGAAGATTGTCTGCTTTCTCCCTAACATTTCCTGTGATGCTCAGCTTGCAGTGCAGAACTGTGGCATGTGATAGGCTGATCATACAGACTGGATCTAAATTCCATAAGGAACATTGGCAATAAAGCAGCATACCCTCTTCTGTCAAGCACAGGAAGTAGTTTTCATAGCCTCTGCTAGAAAAATCACACTTTTCTATGTTCTCCCTGAACACTAACAACCGTCCCAAACCAGAATAGGTAGGCATGTCATGCCTCTTTACTCCTTTGCCTCCTAGCAAGGCTCCTCCATTACTGGGACCACTATCTGAGCATCAGTCAAATGGGTCGTAGTAGGGTCTCCATCCCTCTGATAATGAATGTTACTGAGTATTATTAGGACATCACCAATTTCCTCATTTATATAATGTGGAATCTAGCAAGAGAAAATTGGGTTATGAATAAATGCATGTATTCACTAACAGTTACCAGTCAATCTGAATGTATAATAGACATTGTACATTGTAATTACAAAAATGCTGCTATTTTTGACAGCAATGAAGGACTCAAGTTCAGACATTTTACTGTTTCAACTTCCTGCTTTCAGCAGTGCTATCTTGATGTTATGTGGATTATAGTTTGCTAAGTCAGGATGTCCATCAGGTGACCTTTGCCTAAAAAGGCACTGTAGGGTTAATAAAAGTTTTCATCAGTATACAAAAACTGAGGAGAAAGAGGTGCAGATTATCCTGGCAAAGTAGGGAAGTGTGTTGCGCATTTTAGCCCACAAAGATACATGCTGCAAGCCTTCCCTTGAATGGCACCAATTTTCTAAACAGTTATTGAAGCCAATTAGTCTATCCTTGAATTTAGGCATCATTTTCTGTTGCTAGAATATTGTTCAATGACAGGGTTTTGTCTTGTTCAAAGATATGAGCATAAAGCACAGCAGTCTCTGTACATCTCCATTGGGGTGGAATACTAAGTTCCTTCACCCCGCTTGGTAACTATAAATTTGCAGTTGTATCTGGGCCAGTGAATGGAAATAAGGGCCTTTGTGATGTCCCTAATCCTAGGACCAGAGAACAGCTGACATAGAATCCATCGGTAACCTGGTGAGTGCTGTGTCTGTGTCTTACAATGAAGTCACCAATGGCTATGACATTTCCGGGATATGCTGCAGACAATTTGGACATTATAGGTAGTGGTTTGAAGTACATGTGACTCCCAGTAACAGTAGATGTGAATGCGAGTGCAGCTGTTGTGTTAACATTCATGGGTGATGTAAGCTAGCATGAGGTCTTGGAGACACAAGAAGCTGTGATAAGGACTTTTTACTACCTTAGTATATGCAGAAGTTATATTGTGCAGATGTATTAAAGTAGGATTGCTGTGGTACTGTTTATTGACTATGGGTAGGATGGAGAGACTAGTCTCCAACTAAGATAATAAATCCTTCTGTCAAGGGGGGGGCAGTATACATTAGAAGAAACAGTGGCAGCAAACATAAGGTAGTTACCACACTACCTCAAAAAACCAAGTGCTAACAGAGTAGATAAGGATGAGGCTAATGAAGGCTGTGAATTCATGATATAATGTAGTTTATTCTCAGGTTGGCTAATAACATGGATAAGATCTAAGAGAATTTAAACCCAGTATAGATTGTGAATCACTACAAAACAAAGATGTTTGAGTGCCTGCAATATAGAACAATCTTAGTTATCATAGGGGTTGCAATTTCATGTAAGGCTTTGTCTGATGATAACTGATCACAGTTCAAACTTAAAGTTTATTTTGAGATGATTATGTTGGACTGTGTGTAGTATAGGTTTGAGTATACCTGTTTTACACAGACCATGCATTTAGTATTAGTACTAAGGTTTTGTTCAAAAATGCCGCGGTGGTATGGCGGTAGCATTGTTACCTCACAGCAAGAGGTTCTCCCGTTCGATTCTTGGCTTGGCTTGGGAGTGCCTTCTGTGTGGAGTCTGCATGTCCTCCCCACGGTTGGGTAGCATTCGAAAGACATGCATGCATAAATGGGTGTGCCTTCACTGAAGGTTGGGCGTCAAGCTAGCACCTCGGCGTTTCGTAAAAATCTACTGCCAATCATTAGCGGACCAGAGTTCCGCTGTGGCGACCCCTTACCGGGAAAAAGCCGAAAAACAAACAACTAAGATTTTGTTCAAGTTCAATCAGCTTTTTTCCCTTTATTACCAAAAGTCCATATTATTTCTTACCAAACATTTTAACTTTCAGTATGAGTGGCTTAACAGGTAACACACTCACCATTGTTGGGTTCTGTTCTTACACCACATACTTGGATTAATTTCCCAATACCAACTCTATAATGCAGCATTAGGGTGTGTTATATTGCTGAATACACCATCCTTTATATGAGATGTTAAACACCTGCCTGAATTGGTGTTAGCTTAGGTGGTTGTAAAACATCCTATGGCATTTATGAATAAAAGAGTAATGGAAATGCCCTGGGAAAATTTCCCCTAGGCTGGATGAATACCACCTCAGGTCCCCTCTGAAAAAAGACACTAGTCTAGTAGGACCAACTTGGTCAACATAGACAAATGAACTAATTGTACATGTACTATTCTTTTAAATAAACTAATTGTGCATGTACTGTTCTTTTGTTGTATTATCAATTTTCTGTATTTCATCTGTAATTCTGTATGTGGTTGTAGTTTTGTTCTGTTTTAGTGTATTTTCTGTGTGGTTCTCCAATGAAAATGGAGTTTCTTACACTGTATTCATAGTTAAATTAAAATAAAATAGATAAAATTAATTTTTATCTTTAGCACACTAAACTAGACTATTTAATCCAACCAAATGCCCTGCTCTAACTAACATCCTTCCCCCATACACCCCAAACAGAACTCTCAGATCTGAACACCAAAACTTAATTACTGTCCACAAACCTAAACGTCCTGCTGGACAACTTCTCCTCTCCTTCTCCTTAGGTAGGAAATGGAACTCTCTCCCTTCCACACTAAGGACAATGTCAAATGCAAACAACTTCAAAACACAGCTTTACACGTACCTCTCCTCCAAATGGAAATGTAACTGCATTCTCCCTACCTAGAGCTCTTTAACAAAAGCCCCTGGGAGGGTATTCTCCTAAGTTCCTAAGCACCTTATAGCTGGCTATAACCTTCTATAGCTAATTCCCATACGATCTCTCACACTCTGTAAATATTGTAAATAGCGTTTGACTTTAACTGTGTGAATTTGTTAAAATGTATCTGCACGATATTTTTCCACTATGGGCAATATTGCTCACACTTTGTATTATTTGATATGTATTTGTACTTGTACCTTTATTTTTATTGGACTGTTATCTTTACTGTAATCTGTTTCATGGAGCTTTTTTCCCAGGGCCTCCACTGAAAATGGGCTCTCTGGGCCCAGTGGACTTCCCAGGTAATCAAACTGGAAATAAATAAATATAAATATAAACCAAATGACGTCGGCGTCCCACTAGAGAAACAGCGTTCCTGCTAAAAAATAAAGTAAATCAGCAAACCAGTCTCATGCAGGAACGCTTGAGCTTAAGTGCATAACAAACGTTAAATATCCAGCAAACGTTAAATATCCAGCGAAATCAAGTGATATAATGATAGCACCAGTACATCAATTTAAACATCCAGGAACGTTCTTTATTAGAGTCAGTTAGCGCTTTCACCCTGAAAAGGGCTTCATCAGACTGTACAAACCACAAAAAAGGGACAGTCCTTATATAGTCATAGTAATTAAAATTCAAACAGTTCAATTAATTAATGCAATTAAAATAATTTCAAGCTGTAGTACAATTTATATACATAGTCTCTTGTGCATGAGATAGCTTAATTGAAAATGTTACTAAGTATTAGTATATTTGAATTACTCATATTAAAAATGTTATTTATTCATTGAATTTCTATATTGTGCCCATACAAACATTATACATTATTCATCCACCAGATGGTGCCAAACTCCTGTTTTAAACCTATGCATCACTAACATTCAATATAGTTTAAAATCAACATATTAAACTCATAATAGCAAGAATATTTTATTTATCTAATAAATATTAAATAAATAAAATAAATGTATATTAAAAACTTAATTATGTGCAGGTCATCATTATGTATAAATAATTCTTAATAAAAACAATTTTGCATGTATAAATAATTCATTTCATATACTTAAAAGGTTTTTTGTAATATATTATATATATATGTGAGAAGTATTCACATGTATCAAAAATATAAAAAAATATGAATATTTTACTTATCATCCAGGGAAATTCTATATAAGATAGTCAAGGTACATAAAAACATGTGTATGAATACAGGTCTCATGGTTCAATAATTCAAATTTCTTCCTAGTCTTCTTTTCTTTAAAAATGGATGTAAACTTACTTTGTCATTAAGACCAGGTGGACAATCAGCCTTACATCTGATGATCCATCTGGTTTCTTGTTCCAAAGTGTAGTTTTCTAAATCCCCTCCCCTTGGAGTTCTATTTACAATCTGTATAACAAAAAAACTAAATTTATGTGTACTACCTTTTACCTTATGATGTTTGGCTAGGGCATTTCGCTCATCCCCTGTCCTAATGCAATAATCGTGTTCCCTTATCCTTTCTCTAAACTGTCTATTCATTTTACCAATGTAAAACGCTGTGCAGGAACAGCACTAAGCTAAATATATCACATTTTCTGTCCTGCATGTAGTACCAGTATAGAAAGTAAAAGTTTTTCCTGACACTGGTGACTTGAAAGTCGTATCTGTGTTAATAAAACCACACTGATTGCAACCACGACAAGGGGTCGTATTGGTAAGGTGTGTTTGATGTACATTTCGATCTTTATGGCACAATATTCTTTTTAAGTTACATTTATTCTTATAACTAAACTTAGGTTTCTCACCAACTAATGTACTGATTTCATTTTCTAATCCTAACAAATGCCAATGTTTTTCTATAATGATTTTGATGTCTGTGACATCCCTGGTGAAAAATATTGGTAGACTAACCAAAACGTCATTAGGTTCTATTTCCTTGTCTTTTAAACTCACATTAGTCTCTACATTTATTCTACATTTATATTACATGTGATATTGCTGAATACACCATCCTTTATATGAGATGTACCTGCCTGAATTGGTGTTAGCTTAGGTGGTTGTAAAACATCCTATGGCATTTATGAATAAAAGAGTAATGGAAATGCCCTGGGAAAATTTCCCCTAGGCTGGATGAATACCACCTCAGGTCCCCTCTGAAAAAAGACACTAGTCTAGTAGGACCAACTTGGTCAACATAGACAAATGAACTAATTGTACATGTACTATTCTTTTAAATAAACTAATTGTGCATGTACTGTTCTTTTGTTGTATTATCAATTTTCTGTATTTCATCTGTAATTCTGTATGTGGTTGTAGTTTTGTTCTGTTTTAGTGTATTTTCTGTGTGGTTCTCCAATGAAAATGGAGTTTCTTACACTGTATTCATAGTTAAATTAAAATAAAATAGATACAATTAATGTTTATCTTTAGCACACTAAACTAGACTATTTAATCCAACCAAATGCCCTGCTCTAACTAACATCCTTCCCCCATACACCCCAAACAGAACTCTCAGATCTGAACACCAAAACTTAATTACTGTCCACAAACCTAAACGTCCTGCTGGACAACTTCTCCTCTCCTTCTCCTTAGGTAGGAAATGGAACTCTCTCCCTTCCACACTAAGGACAATGTCAAATGCAAACAACTTCAAAACACAGCTTTACACGTACCTCTCCTCCAAATGGAAATGTAACTGCATTCTCCCTACCTAGAGCTCTTTAACAAAAGCCCCTGGGAGGGTATTCTCCTAAGTTCCTAAGCACCTTATAGCTGGTTATAACCTTCTATAGCTAATTCCCATACGATCTCTCACACTCTGTAAATATTGTAAATAGCGTTTGACTTTTGACTTTAACTGTGTGAATTTGTTAAAATGTATCTGCACGATATTTTTCCACTATGGGCAATATTGCTCACACTTTGTATTATTTGATATGTATTTGTACTTGTACCTTTATTTTTATTGGACTGTTATCTTTACTGTAATCTGTTTCATGGAGCTTTTTTCCCCGGGCCTCCACTGAAAATGGGCTCTCTGGGCCCAGTGGACTTCCCAGGTAATCAAACTGGAAATAAATAAATATAAATATAAACATGTACCAAAACCTGGATGAACAAGCATTATTTTGTCATTTTCAGATGTCCTTAGATTTTTTTTCTATTGGATTGCCTGTTCTCTTCTATAAACTGACAGTTTTCCATCAGCATTAAAAGACGCCTTGTTTAATGTCTTTTTAAGAAATATAGGATGGATCACAGCATCCCAGACAGTTATCCCATTGTATCTAATCTGCTTTTTGTGGAGAAGATTGTTGAAAAGGTTGTGTGCACATAACTTGAATGTATTTTTGAAACTTATGAGTCCGTGGATACATTTCATTCTGGTTTCAAAGTGTATCATAATACTGGGACAGCACTTGTACAAATAGACATGATGTGGCTAATTGCTAGAGATTAGCTATTGTATTTCATCCTTTTTTCCTTGATCTCTAACATATCCAACCATTTACAAAAAGATCTGTGGATATTTTCAGCAGTACTGGATTGACTTATTTCCTATGTCTTCTGGCATATTTTGAGAATTGTATCTAGTTTTAGTTCAACCACTGTCTTCCGCCTGAGCTGTAGGAATCTACCCTGCTTAAGTTTTTTTATCATTATTGTTGCTTCTTTATGTTGCCATTAAGTGACATTATCATCAGAAGACACTTGCAGTAATACCACAGTTGTTCAGATATCGCTAACTTTGAAGAGTATGGTTCATTCTGATCTTTAGAGGGTTGTTTGGAAACTCTCCTTACTGTAATGATACACAAACTGATTGCTGCCAAAATATTTCTCTTGTTTTTAATGTTACCTATGAATCCTCTTCAGTTGCTATTTTGAAGCCTGGTATTATGCATCAGGATATTTTTTTTATTTCTGAGTTTGGGTCAAAGTTTCAAAGTCTTAGGGTAACCCTGAAAAATGGAGTCACATTCCAGGACCAGTTGTCTGCTGTTTTCAAAGCTTGTTATTACAGTATGAAGAATATCACCCAAATAAAGTATCTCTCTCTGACATAGTGCATGTATGCAGTGGTCCATACCTAGATAACATCTCATCTGGACTACTGTAATGATCTCTACCTGGAGCTACCTAGCAATGTGCTTTGATATACTGCATACTGCAGTTACACAATCCTCTTATGTTGCTCCTATTCTGCAGTCTGTTCCATGGGTCCTTGGAAAGCAGTTGTACATGACCATGGTGCATTAAATTTAAAGGAGCTGAACTTGTTCTATCAATTACTTTGCGTCCTCCACTGGGCTGTCTTGGAGTTGTAGGCAGTACACAGGATATGGCTATCCATGTCTGGATTTCATTCTTTTATTTATCTTGTCCCTGACATGTGAATTGTCTTACTTTAGCAGTGGGAGAAAATTATGACTAAGGAAAGTTTCAGTACATGTCTTATATGCATTTCTTACCTGAGCTTACATGGTTCCTTTTTATTCTGGCCAGTTAGCTTTTATGAGCCCCAAAAATCACTTCTGTTTATATTTTAGCTTTCTCATTTTTACCTTGTTTGGTCTTATTACTTAATTTATTGTGCTGTGAGTAGCTTAAATCAGTTGATTGAATGAATGACTGATTGCCTGATATGTTTGTGAGTTAAATAGCTTGTGCTGATATAGCTCTCAACCTCTTAAGAGGCTATGTGGAACATAAAGCCTAACAATGTATGATGAACAGCCAAAATGTGGAACACCCTATTTTTGCACTGCACAAAAGTGTACCGTTTCCGTGGTGCCTGGTTGAAGTGGACTTTTAAACAAATGCATAAAGTTTACATACATAGCCAAAATTTAAAACTATGCATTTCTAAAATTCTATAAAAAACACAACTTGTAATTTAAATCAGTCTATTTTATACTCTATAAAACCATAAATAACCAAATATAAAACAGCACTACTATAGAATATCAAACTAAAATTAAAAGTACTACTATAGAGAATCAAGCTAAAACTGCCCATTAATACCATTTCCTACAATAATACATTGCTGTAAATGCTTGCTAAACACTATCCTGCTATAAACCTCCAATCTGGCATTAATGACTTTACATAGTATTACTGACTCACTGCAATCCTCACTAATTCACCAAGGAAAAGCTTACTGTTCTGAGCAGACCTCCCCCCAGACAAATGAAAATAAAATATAAGTCTCTTTCTAATCCTAACCATGATCAACTGAGCCAATGTAGTCAGGAACTTACCTCTGTACAGGTGTGTCAAGCAGCTCATCAGAAACCACACTAGGCTCCAGAAGAAAAAAAAAAGCAAGATAGGCGACTCTAAACTCCAGTAACTATGACACAAAACAAAAGGAAGGCAGGCAAACTCCACAAAACCTCTGAATCATCCCAGCAGAAGTGCGACCATCTCAATGTCCTAATCATACTCAATAAACGTCACACCTTAAGGTTAAGATGGAATTAGGATCTTTCTGTGAGTTGAGCAAAGGTTTGGACTGGTAGCACTCTGCAATACACACTCCTACAGGCTGCAGCTTGCCCACATCTTTTCTCCTTGTCCTTCAATCCAAATCTCCTTCTCCAATGCATTCTTATGGTCCTCCTCCTTCCTTCACTAAAACCACTTGCAGCAGCTATAGAAGGGAAACTCCAAAACTTCTCCAGGAAAAGAAGTGTATTCCAAAAATAAATGAAAAATAAGTGTTCTGTGATACCCGCTTTTCAAGGTATCACAATGACAGGAAAACCCTTGTGATGTTACTATTGGCTGTGCTGTTAGAGGAAAATCCTGTAGTGATTGACCAATTTCTTTTTCACTTCATTGGCTTGCTTTGCCTAGAAAATTTATTCTTGATCGGCTCATATACCTCATTGCTGATTTGCTCTATTTGTGGTATATGAGCCAATCAAATAACTCAAAGCAGAGCCACCACCGTTCATTGTGGAACAGGGGAAAAGCACCTCAGAGAGCCTTTAAATGCAAAGGGTTCTGCAAAATCTAGAGCACTTAGCTGCTTAATGTGCCCCGCTAAAACAACAGCTGCAGCCAACGTAACACTTTTTAGGACATGGAATTCATACATTGTGTTCGGAAAACAAGTAAATAGTTGCATGCTATGGCAAGATTAATGTATCACTGTTGCTGTTATATTTATTTGCTTATGTATGATTTTCAAAATTACAAAATTTAGCAGTAGTCATATATTCACATTAATGACCACAAAACTAATACAGTAAAAAATCTAGTCAGACCAGTGGTGATTGATGAGGAGTAAAACACACATAGTGTGACAAACTGAAACGAAAAACAAAATATAGGTACATGAAAATATCTGGGACAAATGGATACTTAATAGCTTCAAATGTAGCTCTCTGTGCTCCTTAAGGCACTTTTGAAGCTTGTTATAGTGATGCAGTATTAAAAGAATGTTCAAATCACTGAGCACCAGACAAAACAAACTTATGCATTTATAGAAGTAGTACATCATGACAGTGCAAGTAATAGAAATGTGGATAAACTACTAGGAAACTGATTGGCAGAAAAGTCAGTCTCATGAACTTCTAAGGTAACTAGGAGCTCCATATATTACAAAACATTAATATCCAGTCACAAACCATAATAACAGCTTTGTAGTACATGGAGTGTGGTGATTACACTCTAATATTTGGAAAAAGACAAATAGGTTAAGTGCTAGAGTGGTGCGAGACCTGACCTTAACAAATATTAAACACCCCCTGCTTAGGTTGCTAAGGTCAGTTTATGTGCTAGTCTGTAAAATCTGCCAGTACTGACTATTAAATGACAGGGCATAATAAAAGATTTATTTCTGCTACTGTTGGTTCTGATAACATGTCCGTGACTTCCTGTTATAAATTTAGAAAGTTACTAGAATAACAGGATGTTTATTCTCCCTGCATTTTCTGAAGAACACAAGTCTGAAACTTAAATGTAAACCATTATTTAATGACTTCAATCCTCAGTAATTTGTCCAAAACATACAGACTTTATGAGGGATAGACTATTTAGTATGAGACAAAAATTGGACAATATGTGATAGAATCATAGCAAAGTGAGTGTGACTGTAAGGGACTGTGTTATACTACCTTTCTGACAGCACTCTCTAAGTTGCTAAGTGCTTTATTGCTTTGAAAGCTGGCAAAAGACTTAGCATTTTTCCCCTGTAACTAGTAATACATGGAGCAGATAAAGCTCCATGCACTACAGAGAATTATGATTGGGTCTCAGGCCATAACCCTAAATTAAGTGTTCTTGACATGCATGCCAAGATTCCTTCTTGGCAACCATGTCTCAAACACATAATAAATGGGTCATGATTGGTGACCTCCTCATAATCCTTTATGTTACTTAGTCTTAAACTGCATTTCAAGAAATTCATCTTTTAAATGAGTTTTTATCTACCAGATAAACCACTGGTTATGATTAGTGACCCACTTCTAATACTCTGCATAATTCCCTCCCATTGTGGTCATTTGTACAATATTTGCTTTGTGAAATTATTCATGGAGAGAAATTTTGTTTCTAGTATGTAGTTATAAATATGACTCTGAATAGCTTCAGCTATTTATTTTTTACATGAAATAATATACATGTACACTCAAGTACTATTACAAGTGCAATCTTTATTGATGAGATGTATATTACTTTACTGGTTTCTGGTATGAAACGCAGACTTTCTGAAAACCAATGAGCCAAAAGGATGAAAAAAATTTCCCCAAATACAGATGGAAGAAAATATAACTTTTAGTTGCTTTTTGTTGGGGAGCAAGCCCTTATGAACCCCTGAGGTTATATATGCCAACTCCATAGTCACATCAACCTGAAGAAGGAAAAAAAAAATATCCCAAAACAAGTGAATCGCTGCTGTGGACACTTAGAAATCATGCCGACAATAATTTTTTATGGGAAACAGTGTTTGCCATTGTGCAGTTCACTGTTTTCTCCAACATAATACTGATGCTTGAGCAATTTCACCTCAAGCAAGTGTAGGACAGACACTGTCTGAAAATGTTATTTAGAATGACGCATTCTAGATGATATATTTAACTTTCTTGAATATGATGAATATATATTTTGGGTTCTTTTCCTTCAATTATCAATGACCACCAAACTTTCCACATTTATGCATATCACAAATATAATTATCAGAGTTTTATTAATATGTACTAATGTATGTTTTCCTTATATATTTTCTCATATGTACAAGATATGCATGTTACAAAAGGCAGTTACTTTTAGATGAGATTCATTTGTCTTTAATAGTTTCTGTTACATCTAATATTTTCAAAATAATTAAAATTATATTAAAAAGATACTTGCTTATATATAGTGCTGACCATTAGTAACAGTATATATGTGATAAATGTGGTCCCCCTGCTAAAGCTCATATATTCTATATCCTTGCATTTATAGTGTATGATTTTGTATGCTAGAGACACATTGACACATAAGCAATACTATCAGAAGACCATTATAACAAAACCATTTCCTGAGCTGTGCTGCCCAGAATTAAGAAAACATTGTCTTAATGAGATTAATAGCAGAATTTCTATCCTATCTTCTTTTATAAAGTCTTCTTTCTTTTTCCTGACACTGCCAAAAACGAGCCTAAAATTATGTCTACTGTCTGATGAATTCTGCTTTTTAAATTATGTGAGAGATCTTTGAAAATGTGGAACTTTCTAGTTTTCTGACCTGTTGAAACATCAAAAAATATACAGTTTAAAACAATATTCATAGCCAGAACAAGAAACATCCTTTATCAGTGCACTGCGGACATTGTTCAAATTCAGCTTCTGCAAAGTTGGTTTTATTTCTGTTAAAGAATGCGTCCTATAAGTCATACTAAAGCAGCATTTTTTGTAATACTGGTGCAAAATAATACTATGTCTCATGATACTGGGAACAACTGCTTTAAGGCAGACCCAACAATTTGAACACTACATCGTAATGATTAACATTTTACTGTGGAATATGCTTTTAGAACATTTAAATGCAGGCAGTGAAATGTACGAAAACAACAGCAGCATTATTATACATTCTGCAGTATCAAATTTGCATTTCTGCAGCATTTTTGTTTTCCCACATTCTAGCTTTGTAACTAATAGAGAACCGTATCATTGCTGGCAGATGTTTAGTTCACTGGCGCTGGCACCTGTCCCTTGTTGTCACAGGACTTTATTCTCCATCAGGGTACACAAAGTGCTGAATGTTAATAACCTCATTTAGAATGCCCTTGAAAAGCTGCAAGTTACTATAAAGTTTTCCAATGCCTCTTAGGCATAAGGGAATACTTTACTCTTATTTTAAAATATATGTAAAACATCTGTGTCAACTTAATTTAGGATTCATGACTACAAAATCGGTCGTAATGAGGTGACTCAGGTTAGTGAATATCTCTGACCTGCTAATGAAGCCAGAAGAACGTGAGACTGAATATTACATTCTTAAGTTGCCTCAGAAAAGGTGAATGTAAATAGCTTATAAAAACCTACAAGGAATATTAATAGTTTTCACATTAACCTACAGAATCCAAAGCACACAAAGTGATGTTTAAGAAGATGGCAAGGTGAAAGATATTGAGGAATTACAACTACAGAATGCCTGCTTAAACGTCAGATTTGAAATATTATACCCATGCGTTTGCTAGTTTCTGAAATCATTGTTTGATATACTATGAGTACATGATTTTCTTCCTACTGTTACTACTCATCTGTCTCTTTCTAGTAAATAGTAGCTGTAGCATTTCCCACATCTGTCTGTTGCAATTGTAAACTGTTCCTGTCAGGCTTGAAAGCTACGCTAACATTGCAAGTCAGTAAATACAATGTTATAATCAGGATTATGCAGGGTAAAATCGAACAAGCAGTGTTTTTACGTATTTGCCATCAAGATAAATTACATTTGGTAACACAGAAGAATGACAGCTTCCAAAGAATTCCTGCCTGTTTGCTGGTTTTAGCAGAATGGCACTGACTTCGTAGCTATAACGTACATGCACTTAGTAACAAGGAACATCAGGACAAGAATATGCAAATCATCATTGTCTCAAACTAAATCAGTGCTGTGTGAATGCAAATGAGCCACAGTATAGATAGAGAAAGCAATCGATAGCTGAAATATCTGCATTCTCCCTTCCTTTAGAGTTGCAGAGGATCAGTGTGTGACTCTGAGTATGGTAGGTAAGTACCAATGAACTGCAGGAAGGTGACATTATTTCTTTAATTATTTGTCTAATTTTTTTCTTGTTGGCCCACTCATCCATCCATTTTCTCTTCTGCCACGGGGGAAATGCCAGAAGGGAACAGATAAGGCCACAGGCTTGGACCTTTATTCTGTGAAGATTAGGATATTTTACAGATGATACCAGTAGCCCTGCCTGTGTTGGCCAACAAATGCTGCAATGGCCCAGAACAAGAGTTCACTTCAAGGTATCCATAAAGCTAAACCTGTGTGTAAGCATTCCTTAGCTGCTCCCTCCTCAAATACCACCACGATTTTATGCATTGCAAGAATTATGGAGTTGTCTTCAGATGATGCTCCTGAAATGGGATGTTACCTGCTCCATCCTGTTTGGCTACTTTCGCCTTCCCTCCCAAGCTGGTTTCTTCAGGGCCCAAGATAATAGCTAAGCCTAGTTCATCCGAGACATAATTTGTGCCAAAAGCCTCTGTCCACCAGAGGTGGTAGAAGAATGTATTATTGTAGCATATAAAGGGACTCTAAGGTATAGGAAAAAATAGAAAACTGCCTGCAAAGGACAGCAACAGCAACGGAATACAATTGCTCCTTACTATGAATATAATTGTGTTGATATCAACTGAAACTATCAGTATCAGCCATAGCCAAGAGCTTGCACTTTCTACCGATGAATATATAACCTTAGAAAATCAAGCACAGTGGCAAGCATTAAATATTGGGTCGGAGGTTGGCATAATGGTTAAGGAGTTTACCATACAGACACAAGATGCAGGATTTGATTCTCAAATGGGATAATCAGCTAAGGCTTAAAATAGCCCAGAAGAGCAGTTTGCCTAGTGCAAGCATATTACTCCCTTGTAAGGATGGTTTCCTTTCTGAAGAAGCTTATTGGGAGAAATGCAGTTTTTGATTTCAGCTGGGTACATAAACAAATTATATATATTTAAATCCATTTTTGAGTTATGTTACATTTGCACAAATAGTTTGCAAGCCAGAAATTGTCCTTTTATGCCAGGCAAAAGCATTTTGTGTATCCTAAAGAACAGCTTGAATACAGATGAGAAACAACACAATAACAAAAAGAACAGAAGTGCACTTTTTCATCACTGACATAAATATAAAATTCAAAAAGTGAAAGAATCATGCGGAATGTACTGTTACACCATATAACTCAGGTGAAAAATGTGACTGACACAGTATTCAGAATGTTGGGCTGACAGTGCTGCAGAGACATACCAGATTTGTCAGTAAAATGTGGAATTGTGTTGTACTGAGATCACAATTTTCTTTTTTTAAAGGATACATTTTTTAAGCTCTCACCTTAATGAATGACCATCAAGCCTCCCCTTGAAGGCCCAGTGGTCACATACCTTGTTCCTAGAAATAAGAATCTGTCAGTGCATTCATTTCCTGGATGGTGAGATTCAGTTGGCAAGAATGGTGTTGCCATCCATAGGAAAAGTGGCAATTTATTGCATATGCTCCTAGTCCCTGGCCTTTTATGGTTTATGTACTGGACCATCACTGATACCAGGAGGCACATGTGTTTTATCACACAATCTCCTGGCCAAGTGGCTGACCACTAGCAGCATACAAATAAATACCTTCTTGATACAGGAGATGTACCTGCACTCCTATAGGTATTACCAGTGTAGGAAATCAAGTCACTCATTACTCTGTCCCAGCAGCATTCAGGGCATTCATTGATAAGTGACCTTCTGCAAAAAAGAAAAAACTTTAAGTGTAAGAGCAAATTTTCAGAAATCAGCATTTGTCACACTTCATGTTTAGTAATTACCAGATGGAGCGGTACACCCTGCAGCACAGTGCCATGTGTTATGCGAACCTAGCCCCACTGAACATTGTGGATGCCGCATCCTGCTTCTGTCTGCTGCACTTCATATTTGCCATCTTCACAAATGATGATAATTTTACTCCTCACCTGCATGTTGTGACATTTCAGCCAAGTGTGTGACATTGCTTGATACTGCCAAGGAGCATCATACTACCACAGAGCCAATGGGAAACATATCTTAGCTAGGTACTGTATACTACACCTATATATACATTACGCCCCTGCCACAATATGAGGGGATGGCATATATCAGGAGTACCAGTACTGTTTAATGAACCCCCCCACCTCATGGGTATTGAAGATAGTATCTTCTCAAACACTGATTTATGACACAGCTTGGGAATGCCTGTGATTCTCTCACATGACAGATAAGCAGGTTGCTACAGAAATTCTGTTATGGCAGAGCCACTTTAATATCTTGCAAGTACAAAGTCAAAACATGATGCACGATCAATTAATTACATGCACAGCATAATTACAATGAATGCATCTATGCATTCTTTTTGCATGATAAGGATGTATCAGATATAAATATGTATGCAGACTCAGATCTGCAAGCATGTCCTTTAACTGTAGCATGTTTACATGCATTTATTAAGAGGGGAGGATATGCACAATGCAAATCCATGCCAACCTGCAGCAATGAGGAATACTGCAGGTATACGGCATCTGTAAAATAAAGCTGGAAATATATAATGCAGTGGTAAAGGTTGTAAAATCAGTCTGAGAGCAATGTTGAAATATTCAGGCTGGAAACAGGTGCTTTACTAGGAAGAAGACATAATTTTAAGTAAATTGTGCACACAACATAAGAAAATTACACATTTATAGTTTGCTAACTGAGTAAGTGAACTGGTCCAGGGACCCATTTCAGACGAGCTCCTAGACACAATGGCAGAGACAATAACAAGTAAGAAATGCTCTTAGAAATGCACATTAAAAAACAGTTCTGCCATTATGGCATTTTACAAAGGCTATGTGTACAAAACAGTCAAGGGCTGACAGTGCATAAGAAAAACATTAAATAACATTTGCAGCAATGCATCCATTATTACAGCTTAAATATACAGTGCAGAGAATATGAAGTTCATTATAAATACAGAAATGCAAGTAAGCATATTGCACAGCTCTCAGTGCTTTAAGATGTTACTACAGCACAATGGACAAGGAATCACTTGTGATTGTTGCATGGATCTAGAAAAAAAATTGGAAGGGGCAATTATGGAATAACGAATGGGTTTTGTGTATATTAGGATTTATCCTTGGTTGGGTTTGAACATGAGGACAAAGCCAGAGTGATCAAACTATATATTTAAGCATTAATAATGTATTACTGGTAAATTACTGGTAAATATCTGCATTGTCTGGTGCCTTAAACTGTAGTAGAAGGTCAATAATGAGAGAATTGTCTCTGCTCCAGTTTTTGCTTCAGTACTTTTATATTCTGCGTATATTTTTCCTGCTTAAAGTTGCATTCTTTTTCTGCCCCATCTCCCACTAAAACATCATGCTAATGTTTCTGAAGGAGCTCCAGTGTTGCTTTTATATGACTGTATGCATCTTTAGCTAACCTGGCTGGTTTTCCCCAACCCTCCCACCATTATTGCTGATCTTGTTTCCATCCCTTATGATAATCTGATTTTAAAGTCCCTCCCTCCCCTCCTTCATTGTTATAGACTGTTGTATAAACTATTTATGTACTCATCCCACCCATTGTTGTCCATAGATCCATGATACTGAGTGCCCACCCAGCAAACTAGTATTGCTCTGGAGTAAACCTCCTTTATTACATATTGTCTCCTGTTCAGTTTCCAGGAGCTCAGCAAAGCTTGGAGTTCTGGCCTGCATTCACGTAGTGTTTTACTAGTATCCAGTGCCATCCAGACAAAGTTTCATTCTTTTGATTGCTAAATGGCACTGTAGCTTGAATGATCTGTACTGTTTTCTGCTTTTATTTGTGCATTTGACTGTTTTTTTTTAATGCTGTTCCTCCTACTACGACTGCTGTAAGACTGTCTTGAAATTGCAGTCAGCAAGGGATTTTTAGCTAGTTGTTAAAGAAGCAGACACAGTATGTGAGAGATGTACTTACACAATAACACTGGAGGCTAAACTCTCTCACATAAATGCACATCAGGTTCTTGAAACCAGGCACACAACACCCACCTCAAATAGTACACAACACACACACACACACACACACACACACACACACACACACACACACACACACACACACATACACACACAAATGTATGCTAAGGCACTTAAAAGCAATCTTCCTAAACAAGAATATTGACTAGGTCACCCACTGTGAAAGCTATGCCTTAGTAAATCCAAAGGCAATCAGAAAAAAACACCACCTAACACAACACATGCTGTCAATCTCAGTGCAACCCCAAACACTAAGCCCCTAGTGCAAGCAAGCACACTTTCCAGGACTCTCTTGTCATAGGGGACTCCATTGTAAGGTATATTGATGCCCCTTTAACTAGGCTGAAGAAGGAGAAGAGAACTGTCAGTTGCTTATCTGGAGACAGAATCTGCCAAATCACACATGCACTGAAGTCAATGCACCACAGGTACCAGTGCGATTCTATCATAGTCCATGTAGATGTAAATGACCTGAGATGTACCTCCCTTGACTATTTGAAGAGAGACATTATGGAGCTTATGGAGCTTTCAGAATGTATGTCTCAAGCTGGTATGAGACCAGCATTGCATTTCCATCACTGAGGATGACGCCACAATATGAGCAAAAATGATTGATTTCAACAACTGGCTGTTTTCTGGTGTCATACTAAGGGGATCCAGTATTAGTCAGCTTGGGAGGACATGGTTAACAGACCATGCTGCTTTGCCAAGAATCGTCAGCACCTTTCCTCTCCAGGCCTTTTGAATATTGGCTAAAACTTTATCCATCCCTATAGTGCCTTTCCAGCAGATGCCAAATTGGCAAACCTATTGACATAGCAAAATAAACTCAACTGAATCTCAAGGTGCTCATGCTCAATGCCAGGAGCCTAAACTAAACAAAAACAAAATACACTTCATCCAAGCCCCCCCCCACCCAAAATATACTTCATCCAAGCCCCCCCACACACACACACAGTTCAGAATATAGACATCTGTGCAGTTACAAATGGTTCAAAGTGTCAGACAATACCCCAGCAGTGCAAGTTTTCAGTGCCATTCACACTTTTAGACCAGTAGCTGCACAGACATGGGCTAAAGGAAGAGGAGATGTCTCAATATACATCAATAACAAGCAAACCTCTAGGGTGGCCAACTAGGATGACATGTTGGAGTTCCTCCACATACAGATTGCCATAGACAAAATCCTGTAGCATATCCTAGCCAGCTGTAGGTAATTTTCCATGTCCCAAGAAGCTCACAATGAATACTTGTTCCTACAGGAGACACTAACTATCTAACCTAACACCGTACTCATGGGAGACTTGTACAAGATTGAGAATCCTGCACAGCATCACATATACAGACACAGAGATTCCAGTACTTTGTGAATACAAACACCCTTGACCAAATAGTGAATGCACTGACTAGAGGCTCCAACATACTGGACCTCATGTTTACAAATATGAGAGAAAGCTGTAGCTCCCCTCCCCCCACCATTATCTCATCCATCTCTGGTAAGGTCCAACCAAAAAGCTGTCTCCTTTAAAATCAAAATCAACCCCTAGGACTCTGTGCTGGGCTCACTCCTCTTTGACATTTACAGATGATTGCAAACTGAAAGCAGTCATTGACCCCCCCCACCAAGATGAGAAAACCCTTCAGGGAGGTCTAATACAGACAAAGTCTTGGTGCCAAAACCATCACTTAAAACTCAGTACCAAGAAATACATTATATCACCTTTTGGGAAGTCTGCCACCCCGGGTAACAACGTCATCAGTATCTGGGAACTTACGTAGATAGTAGCTTAGGCTTTGACCAGCATGTGTTCAAGGTAGTAAGTAAATCCTTCTATGTTGGTCAACTTATCAGCAATTACTTGGCATCTAGGTCCAGAGAGGTTATAATGCCACTGTACTCGGCCCTTATCAGACCCATTCTAGAGTATAATTCCCCTTCGATATTTACCTGACCAGACACATGCAGCAAATGGAACATCCGCAAAGGTTACTTACAAAATGAATACAGGGAGTAAACACAATGTCCTACACTAATCATCTCAAAGCCCTGTCTCTTTACTCAGTATCATACATATATACCTTTGTGAGATGATCTTTACCTGGCATATATGGCATCCTTGGACTCTGTTTTGATGAATCTTTTGCACATCTGCAAAACAAACAATGTCAGAAATACTAGATTAAAATACCTAAATTTTGCTTGCAACACAAATAGGACATGTTGGAGAGACAGATATGTTTCTCAGAGAATTTCTGTGCTCTCGAACAGGCTCCCAGTCCATGTGAAGCAGAGTTCCTCCCTATCCTTTTTTAAGCACAACTTGAACCAATGGCTGGGTAATCAGAAATTCACGCAGTCTGGCTCCTATGTCTCTGATGGGCAGAGGCAGTCAGTAAATCACCACCTACATAAATCACATTTGTGGGTCACATTTAGGTTGCACAGCTAGGCTTATTATAAGGACCCTAGTGATTGTTTATTTATTTTTATTTATTTTATTTATTTTACATTTGTTGACCGGGCTAGTCTAGCTGGATTAATGTCCATTTTCAGTAGAGGCCCGGGGAGAAAAGCTCCACAGTAAGACATAATTTTACAAACATAGATGTACAGAGGGTGTATTTAAAGACAGATTCTAGTACATAACATTTTCATAAAAGTCTAAAATGACTAGTAGCATCAACAGGAAAAAGTACATTAGATTCTTCTTTTTAAACATCCATCCATCATAGTGGTATTGAGAATCCAAGACTAAAAGAGAAGTAAAGAAACAGTAAGAGAATATCTTGTTATAGCTAGCAGGAGAGAGGAAAAGGCATGGAACCAACTAGGATTAGTCAGGGTTAGAACAAGGGCAGAGCCACTGGGAATAAAGCCATGATTTTACATGCTTCTTGAAAGTTGGTAAAGAGGTAGTAGACATAAGTTCACTTGGAAGTTTGTTCCAGATGGGCGCAGTCCAGTTGGAGAACAGACTATCCCCAGCTTTGTTATTGGATTTGTTGGAGGCAGCTAGTAGTTTGGTAGCAGAGCGTAGGGAAGAGATGTTTTATATGGGGTAATAAGGGAACAGAGTATAGTGATATTAGTGGGTTGATGAAAGATTTTGTGGGTAATGGTCAGTTGCAGAAGTCGTATATGATTTTGTAATTCTAGCCAGCCTAGCTGTTTGAGATTAGAGCAATGGTGGGTACGAAATGGGGCTCCTGTTGCAAATCTGGCTATGTTATGGTAAGCTGTTGCTAGTTTGTTGAGGTTACCTTTTGTTAGGTTTGTATAGATTGGAGAGGCATAAAATAGGGTAGAGAGTAGATGGGTCTGTGCTAAAGTAATTCTGGCTGAGGGAGTGAGGAAGGCTTTAATTCTGTAGAGTGATCCAAGTTTTCTATTGACTGACTTGATAGTTAAGCTAACATGGGAATCAAAGTTGAGGTTGTGGTCTATTGTGACACCAAGAAGTTTGGTTGTAGGATCAGGGGATATTATGGTACCATTGTTAGAGAATATATTGAAGGAGAGAGAGTATGACTTATGTGATGGAGCGAATAGTAATAGTTTAGTCTTTTTTGGATTCAGTAAGAGGCAATGTTGTTGGAACCAGTTTTCGGCTGCTATGAAAGCTTTTGAGTGATATTTTGAAGGTCATTAATGGAAGAAGCTGAGCATATGAGTGTTGAATCATCAGCATATTGAATACAGATTGATTGAGGAAGGGACTTATCTAGGTTGTTTATGAAAATAGAAAAGAGGAGAGGTCCAAGAATTGAGCCTTGTGGTACACCTATTTTGATAGGAAGAAGAGATGATAAGTGATTTTCCCATCGCACTGCTTGTTGTCTTTTATTTAAGTAGGAATCGAACCACTGGATAGCCTGAGCGTCCAAAGCAAGAGATTTCAAGATGCTAAGTAAGAGAGTGTGGTTGACCATATCAAAGGCTTTAGAGAGGTCTAGGAATAGAGCAGATGACAGTAAGTTATTATTCCGATTTCTATTAATATGGTCAGTGAAAGACAAGAGTGCAGTAGTAGTACTGTGATGAGGTCTAAAACCATGTTGACTGTCTGCAAGGAGATTGTTTTGGAGGAGGTGATTAAGTAATTGCCTATGTATGCATCTTTCCATGATTTTTGCTAAAGGGGAAAGTAAGGCTATGGGACGGAAGTTAGAGAGGTCATTTAAGTTGCCACCTTTATGTAATGGGATGATATGAGAGACTTTCCAAAGGATTGGGATACAGCCTTCTGTTATGGTACGATTGATTAAAATAGAGACAGGGAAGGCCAGTGGTTTGGCTGCAATCTGTAGGTATTCGGCTGGAATGAGGTCAGCTGAAGGGGTGCAAGGTTTTAGCTTGGTAAGTAATTTATGAATAAGATCTGTTGAGACTGGTTGTAGTTTAAATGAGGGAGGATTATTGTTTAGGGAGTTGGGTGCTTGTGTGGATGGTGGTGCATTGTTACATGCATACATACATAAAAGTATTTCAAGCATGGGAATTAATGCTGTTCTAGCTTATCAATAGACCAAAACATTTGTTCCCATAATAAGTGTCCAGGCTGTTCTTAAAATATCTAAACTAATGTAATTTGGTAGCCTGTTCCATGCATCAGCTATTCTGTTACAGAACCAATTAGTACACTTCTCATTCCTATAGAATCTTTTTTAATTTCTCTAAAAGTTTTGGGTTTCTAATACCATGATGGGAATGGACCCCATTCCTATATCAAAGTACGATTAAAGTTCATGAGGTTAGTATTGTTTCAATCTTTGCTGTCAGCCAAAAGTGCTCTTCACAGCACCCACAATATGCCCAGTAATGGCTCCTTCTGCAATTCGTATGGAGTTACATGTATTGGTAACATATCTAAATATGACTGGAGATTCTTTTTGAGAAGTCCAGTTGCTCCTATTACTATTGGAACTATCTGGGTATCTTTCTTCCACATTGCTGTTGTTTCTGCTTGCAAATCCTGATATTTTATGACTTTTTGCCTCTATGTATGCAGGACACTGTAGTCACTGGGTGTGGCAATTTCACTGATCAATGCTACTTTTGTCTTCTTTTCATGGACCACTATATCTGTCTTTTGAACAGTTGGTAATGGGTGATCCAATGTGATACAAACTTCATAATTTTCTATGATGCTTTGTGGCTCATATTTCCAGTGTTTTTCAGCCACTTCAGTACCATAATGTTTGCACAATCCCCAGTGCAACACTCTTGCCACATTATTATGCCTTTCAGTATACAGTCCTTCTGCCATTAGTATATCACAACCAGCAACGAGGTGTGCAGCTGTTTCCAGTTCGGTTTTACAAAACCTACATTTGTCTGTTTCTCCCACATGTGGGACCCTGGGAACTATCGCCCTATTAGCCTGACTAGCCTGGTCTGCATGGCTATGGAGCGCATCATCATGGACTTCATTAACAGAGACACTGGGAACCTTCAAACATTGGACCCTACCCAGTTTGGCTTTGCTGAGAGCAGATCATGCCTCCTAAACCTGGTGGACGTCTTTGAGACCGTTACCAAGGCTTTAGACGAGGGAAAGTAGGTCCACACAGCCTACCTAGACCTCACAAAGGCTTTCAACACCATTTCTCATTCTGGTATTATAGACAAGCTCACCAGCCTGAACATAAACCCCTATGTCATGAGATCGGTTGCCAGTTGGCTCATGGATAGAACCCACACGGTGAGAGTTGCAGGCTCTAGGTCCGACTCTAAACCAGTTACAAGTGGCATCCCCCAGGGCTCAGTCCTGGGACCCTCCTGGGACCCCTCCTGTTCGGTATATACCTCTCAGAGGTAAAGGCAAGCACAGGAGGACTATGGCTGACCATGTTTGCAGACGACTGCAAACTGGGGGCCATAATTGACTCTCCAGCTGATACAGACATCCTCCAGAAGGGTCTCACTGAGATGGATACCTGGTGTCAAAATCATGGCCTCAAGCTAAAATGCCAAAAAGTGCATAGTCATCCCCTTTGGAAAAAACAAAGTACCTGCAAACTACCACATATGTGGTAGTCCCCTAAATACAGAAAATGTAATAAGGGATCTGGGGACCCAAGTAGATAGTAATCTCTCCTTTGATAATCATATTGCCAAGGTGGTTAGAAAATCCTTCTATGTGGCCCACCTAATCACAAAAGGGTTTGCATCTAGAACAAAAGAGGTTATTGTGGCCCTCTACTCATCACTCATCAGACCCATCATAGAGTACAACGCCCCATTTGGAATGTACCATACAAGACACCTGCAACAGCTGGAAAGACCACAGACGTACCTCACCAAGAGGATTACTGGCCTCAAACAGATGCCCTATGCAGCCCAACTTAAGAAACTCCAGCTGTACTCGGTTGCATACCACTTACTCAGAGGTGATCTCTGCCTGACATACAAGGCCATGTCCAACCCAGAATTGATGGACATGCTCCACCTAAAAAAAAACAAATCCCCAAGAGCCACACGCTCTAGGGATCTAAACCTCACCACAACGATAAATAGGACATGCTGGAGGGATAGATTCCTGTCCCAGAGACTCCCCATGCTTTGGAACAGGATTCCAATCTACATTAGGCAGAGCCCCCCACTAACACTCTTCAAGAGAAACCTTGACGAGTGGATGGGAAACAGAAAATTTATCCCGGGGATCACTGCAGTGGCTCTGCTGGACAGAGGCACAGGGAAGTAATGGCTCTGGTAGAGAACTAGTCTAAGGGGGTGGCAAAAGCCAGCACATTCTGGCTAGGCTTATAGATGCCCTCAGGCAGATAGCCTAGTACTTACCTGTGAACCTATGTTCAATGGACTTTAACCAGCGTATACATAGCCCACTATATTGGGCTGCCAATATTAACCTTTCATCTCTTGGTTTGAATTTGTCTCTACTTAGCAATTCCATCATTCATTCCTCATCAACATGAGGTTTTTCAAGAAGTCTCTATACTTGCAACTATATTTATGCATTTTCCACATTTCTCATTTGGTCCCTCACCTTATATTCTTTCTTTTGCTTTTTGGCACATTCAGTTCCTGCCTGATTTTTATCTACTGCTGGTTTGATTTCCATTCCTTCTTGATGCTGATATGCTTCTGCTAGATTAAGCAGAGAAGTCATCTTAGATCTAGTCTCCTCATGCTTCAAAACTTTCACTATGTTTGGGTATTGTGAGGTCAGCAGATATGTGTGGAGTCCACGATTGCAGATCTATACATGTAATCAGTTTCAAGGAGGCCCATCCCTCCTACCAAACGGGTAATATATAATCTTGGTGTACACTGATTTTATAAATCATGTGGTGAGCATGAAGCATCCTTCTTGTTTTCTTATCTACTCTATCCAACATGTTTTGGGACCAGTCAATCACTCCAAAACTGTAAGTTAGGACAGGAAGAGCAAACTGGTTTATAGCTTGGATTTTGTTCCTAGATGTCAATGCTGTTTTCAGGATTAATTTAAGTCTTCTAAAATATTCCTTATTCAGATTTGTTCATGTTTTATTGTTAATCTGTCATCAATTTCCAAATATTTATTCACTCCCTCTTGCTCAAGTTCTTTTATATCACATTCTTGTCCCAAACTTATGTTTTCCTGGTGCTGCAGTTTTCCTGCTTTAAAGGTTGTTTTGCACATTTATCAAGACCAAATGACATTCTTATATCATCTGAAAAAGTTTTGACAACCTGCAGCTGTGCTTTCAGTTCCTCATCTGATGAGCTATACAGTTTTAAATCATCGGTAAAGAGAAGATGAGAACTCTTTATTCTTTGTTGTTTTCTAGGAGCCAGATTGTAGCCATGGCCTAAGCTGTTAAGTAGACAGCTTAGAGGGCTAAGGGCAAGGTAAAATAGCAACCGTGACAGAGAGTCACCCTGGAATATCCCCCTTTGAATTTTTACCCCTGGGATAATAATGTGTCCTTTATTGTCGTGTAATTACAAAGTGGTCTGCCACTGCTTCATGGTCACTGCAATATATTCGATCAGTGTAGGGTGTATCCTATACATTTCCAAGCACTCTTTTATTCATGAAGGTAGGATACTATCAAATGCCTTTTTGTAGTCAAGCCATGCCATACTTAGATATTTCCCCTTTTTACAGTTCTCCACTATGACTTTATTTAACAACAAATGATCCTTTGTTCCATATTACTTTCTTTTATTGCCCTTTTGTTCTACTGCCATAATTGAGTTTTCTTCTAGATGACTATAAACTCTGTCAGCATAGATTCCCTTCTATAGTTTATACGTCATTGGAATGCAAGTTAATGGTCTATAATTTTTAGGGTAGCTTGCAGGTTTACTCTTAAATAGGAACACTGTTTTTCCTGTTGTTAGCCAGATTAGTGTCTGCTCAGGGTGTGCATATAAGTAGTTCTTACTCATGGCTAAATCTTCTTGCAAAGATGTTAATACTTTGTTTCAATCTCTCTGGCTGTTATTTCATCCCATTTCATACCCTGTACCTTTAAACTTCTTATTCTTTCTTTTACTTCTTCTATCCATTTAGCATATTTGTTATGTTCCACAGGATCTTCATAGATACTTCTCCAAAATGTATCTATTTCTTCTTTTTTGGCAGTCTTTCAATTCCTTTTATCTCGTTTCTTAATTCTCTATAAAACTTTTTTGGGTCATCAATAAATTGCTTATTTTGTACTTTTTCTTTATATTTATCTGCATATCTTCTAAGTTTTTCCACCTGTGCTGAGATTTTTAGTTTGTTATTTGCGATAGTGCATGATAGATCTTTGTCTGTTCTAATACTGCACATTTCTTTTATCACATCCATCTTTCTTAGTATTTTTGTTGATCTGTTTCCTCTTCTATATTCTTCCAACAGTGACATTTCTTGTCTTAATTGCTTTATAGTTTTCGATATTTGATACTTCCATGATGGTGTTCGATTTCTCCCCTTACTTTCCCTCACTACCTTGTGTCCTTGCGGTAGAACTTTATTAGTTATTAACTTAGCTGCACAGTAATATATCCTGTTTACTTCTGTTATGGATCTCTATGGACATTTCTAATAACTGCGTTCATTTGTTTTGTCAAACTTCTGACTTTTTGGGGTTTATTGACGTTCTGCAGTCTATTTCTTTCATTGATCTTAATATATCTATCTATGTCTATTAAATCAAGCAACTCTTCTCTTAGCTCATTTTCTTCTAAACTGAGGGCACATTTTCTATTTCCCGTTTCCTGTAGGCATTCTATAGAAAGTTTTGTAACATCTTCCTGTAGCACATTCTGTTCAATTTCATCCTGTGCCATCCGTTGCTCTGTCATATAGGAACTCACTAGCCTATCACTCCTCAGCATTGACTGCATCACAGTTTCCAAAGTTTCCTCTTCCTTCCTATCTTCATATGGCACCTGACCAATGCTTCCTGGTTTCCCCTTTATTTGGATATCCTTTGCTCTATCCTGTTGTGGTGCTTTCTTAATTAGATTTTCTACACTAGATCCTTCACGTCGCAGGTACTCCATAAACTCAGTCTCTATTTCTTTAACTTCTCCATTACTAATCTCCTTTTGTACTTTTTCTCTTTGTCTTCTTATTTTTTGTAATGTTTTCTTCAGATGTCTCTTGATCTTCCTGCTTCTCCTTACTTTGGGAACTCACTCCATCATGCTGTGATGTAACCTGTGTTAGATCTTCTACACCAGCTCCTTCACTTCGCAGGCACTCCATAAGTTCAACTTCTATTTTTTTAACTTCTACTTTACTAATCTTCTTTTCTACATTCCCTCTTTGTGATACTATTTTTTTATTGTGACATTTTCCATAGCTGGATGCCTTTGAGTGTATTTCTCCTTGAATATCTCTGGGGCTGCCTTCTTTACATTGATTAATCTGGGTTTCTCCTTTGCATAAATATTGCTCCATATCAAATCTCTCTTTCTTTCCCATGTTCATATTTCTTTTTTATACTTTTCAAAAATCTCTAGGTTTTGTTGTTTATATTTCCGCACTTCCTCAGATGCTTCTTTTTCCAAACAGATCAAAATTTCTTGATCTATATAGTGTTTTCACAAATATGTTGTATTAATGAATGCAAATCAGCTGTATTTGAAGCTTCTAACAGTTTTACTTGTAGAAGTGTTTCTCTTTTCTGTAATTTCTCTCTTACTCATTTTGTATATCTTGTGTCTGGAAATTCTGGGCTTTTTCCACAATAGTAGCAATACATAATTTCTTTCTTATCCTCAATAGTCCACTTTATCATCTTTATGGCTCTTCTTTGGCCTGTCAGTTTTTGTGATTTTGTAGACTACTTCCTTCTATAACAGGGGGATCATCCCCCCTGGGGCTGGCCTGGCCACATTGTAGAAATGTTTCCATATTTTGAGGATGCTACACTGCCATATTTTCCAGTCCTGGCACCAGTGCCTACCAGAATTGGGCACTTTTTTTATCCTGGGTCATGTGCACCCAGCTGTCTATTTTTATTTTTAACCTGCTTCTGCCCATGTTAATAGTCTATATGTCAGTGTCATCTTGCTGAGATTTTGTGAAAACAAGCTCCATCTCATGAAGGTACCCACCAAGACTTGAGGATGCATTCAATTTCTGCAATACTACCCCTTGCTTGTTGTCTTATCATCTCTCCATTTGGACCCCCTTCTTCTACATAGGTTGTCTGATTATTCTCTGGTACTTTTTGATAACCCCAAACATTCCCAGAGGTAGTTGTCTCTAAATGCCCTATATACCTGAATAAGCTCTCATCTTGGATATCTGTAAGATACACTGTACAAGTTCAGGTATTTTAGTCTTTCATAATAACTTAAATGTTCACATCAATGGATGCTCTTGGTATATTTCCAGTTTACTCATGCTTGTTTTCTTATAGGTTTTCCATATTGTTATTCCATACTCAAGTTTGGGTCTAATGTAACTAACAAACAATGACTTCATCATTTTTGATTTCCTAGACTTAATAAATCATTTTATACATCCTATAGTTCTATAGCTATCATTACCAATTGGTTGCTATGATTAGAAAAACTCATAGCTGAACCTACCCATATACTCAGGTGCTTAAATGAGTCTACAGTTTCAATCACTGTGTACTGTATTAAATATTCACCTTTCAATTTATGTCTCCCAAATCTCATATGCTTAGTTTTTGATGTATTTATCAGCATATTATTCTCCTGTGCCCAAATGGTCAATTTAGCCAAGTTATTGCAGGCATGCCTTATCTGCAATACATGTAATCACTTTACCCAATTTCAAATCGTCTGCATATAGACTGTAGAATTTCACCTGTCCAGTTGCTGTATGATACTTGCCATGTCCAATTTGTAAGCCATGCAGCTATCCATCTTATCAATACATCACTTACATCAATACCCAGTTGTACTAATTTATTAATCAGTGTTTTTTGTATGACCGTGTCAAATGCTGAAGTTATATCAAAAGCCTACTAGGTATTCGGTACCCTATCATTCTTAAAAACACTGTCTAGAATTTTCCATCTGAGTAAAATGCAATAATTTGTTTGTGTATCTGTTTTTGTGTTTGTGTAAAAATCTTCTTATTTGTGTTTTAAACTGTAAAAATGTAACACTTTGTTGAATGTCTTTTTGCAGCTTTTCTCCCGGGGCCCTTTGCTGAAAATGGACATGCATCCAGTCGGACTATCTCGGTAAACAAATGTAAAATAAAAATAAATAAATAAATTACATCACAGCACAATTTTTCATTCATAGCTGTTGTTATATTGTTATAGAACATCGTGTTACGTATGGTAGTAGACCTGTTTTCAACATATGCATGCTGATATATGGTTTCAAGTCCCAACTTATCCAGTTCTGACAATAACTTATCCAACATTGCCTTCTCCATTATTTTTCCACAACATGAAAGTAGACTTAAGGGGCTATATGTCTCTGGGTTTATCCTACTCCCCTTTCCCTAAAGACAGGTGTAATAATTGCATGTCTCCAGTCCCAAGGAATCCCCCCATATTTATATGACCTAGTGAATAATAGCTATAACGGTACCATAAATTCTTGCTGAAGTGTTCTCAGGTCATTGTTACTAATTCCCGTCTCCTCCCTGTGCTTTGTTTGGATCCAGTTTGTGCAGTTCTTTTTCAATATAATCTAATTTGATTCCAGTATCTGAGGTTACCTGGATGTCACTAGGACAACTTATCACCCCTTTTGTGGAGCAAAACTGTTTTGTATAAGATTTTATAAATATATCTATAATCTGTTGTTTCTGAGAATAAATTTTAGAATCAGCACAGTTTATCAATTTGTGTGCATCACGCTTTACACATCTTATGTATCTATAAAAAGGTTTCCTATTATACTCAATATCTTTATATAAATTTTCTTCAGTTTTTTTTCTTGATCTTGCTCACACTATGCTTAATCTGTTTGTCTAGCTTATTTCAGTTTTCAAAGTTGTAGTTCGACCTGTCTTCCTTTTTTTATATTTTTTGTCTCTCTTCTTAATCAGATATCTTATTCTTATGGAAATATATTCCCCTGATGTTGTATGCCTAGATCCTGATGTTAAACATTTGTTTTTATTTTTTGTACTCAAATAGTTTCTCTTTCAAAACTTTCCACATTCCAGCTGCAGTTTTTCCACTGAACACCTCACCCCAGTTAGTTTTACATAGTGACTATTTTGCTTCCATATAATGTGTAATTAACCTTTTGTGCATTGGTTTAGATTTCAGTTTGTCAGAATTATCTAGCAACAAATGAACCTTTATAACCCCATGATCACTGCATATAAACGGAGGTAAAAATTGACTTGAAGTAACCGTACTTTCTTCAGGAAGGCAAACAGTGTCTGATATGTTCCATCTCCTGGTAGGTTTTTTTTACAATCTGAAGCAATTGTTGTTCCTGAATATAGGTTGTGAATAATTTCCTTACTAGCATTATTGTATCAATATTATTCCAGTCTGTTTCTGGTAAATGTAAGTCCTGTGCTAATGTTATTCTCCTCTCCTATGTTTCATGCAAGAAATGTATGAAATTCTCGGGTTCCTATCACATAGTCAAACTTGTACAAGTTTGAATCTTATATGGTTGAGACCATAAGTTCGAACTTGTGCAAGTCTGACCATTTCAACAGAATTCTCCGTAAGGGGAGGTTTCCTTTCTGTTGAAAGAGGTGCAATCTCGGGGTTAGTATATTTAAGTAGCGGGGAGTGTGGGGGGTGTAGAGGACTTGCCCCCCTGCTTACAACAGTTTATTTAGTTTTCCCTTCCTTTTTTTTTTTTATTCATAGTCAAAGTTTTGTAACTTCGAACAGAATGGTTCGTACATTTCGTGTTCGAAGTTATAAAATTTCAACTATGTGATATAGACCCAAATTTCTCTAGGTCATCTGCACTTGACGTTGGTGGGCTGTACACTCCAACAATTGTTATATGTTCCAAGGTTGTCTTTATTGTCACACCTTCACAGTGTATAGCATTGGTGTTATCAATGGACATGTAATAATCACAGGTCTCATAACTATCTTTAATCCCTATCATAACACCTCCACCTGATTTTTTTGTTAGGATGTCTGCTACAGTAAAAACTTTTATACCCTGACATAACTGGTTTCCAGTCATTGTTCTTTAACCATGTTTCACAAACAATAACAATATCAATCCTGTGGGAATATAGCAAATTTTCCAATAAAAGAACTTTATTTTTAATGCTCCTAGCATTAAAAATCATCAGAGATGCATCAAAATGTTGCTATCTGTGAACTGTTAAATTTCTGACATGGAAAAATCTTGCCTAGTATTTGAAAAATATTGCAAAATATCCACTGCAAAAATTCTCTTGATCTTGACAAATGCACACCATCCTGTCTGAATACAAGTCCCATTTAGATGATCAAAGTCTTAGAACTTTGAATTTTATATGGCCAACACCATATGATCAAAGTTTTAAAACTTTGAACATTCTAAACGGAGATCTCCATACGGCCCAGAATGGGAAATGTTCCCTTTTCCTCGCTGTAGTGCAATCTTGGAGTTGGTATATTTAAGAAGCAGGGGTGTGGGGGGTGCAGGGGGGCTTGTCCCCCTGCGGAAATGTCCAGGATTTTTTTATTTTGTTTCTGTGTTGTTTAGGTGTTCAAAGTCTTAAAACTTTGATCATAAGGTGTCAGCCATATGAAATTTGAAGTTCTAAGACTTTGATCATGTAAATGGGACCCCTGAACACATATGTGCCCACAACTAGGCTTGGATGCTCTACACATTTCCATTTTTTAAAACAGGGCATTTTTTCCATGTAGATATTTACCCAAAAAAATCTTTTCATTCACAGTAACTTCATTATCCTTTCTATAGGTTATTTGTGAAAAATATGTCCTAACACCTATACAAGTTATACTATCAAAGAGGGCTGTCAGTTCCCTACTAACAGTCAGAGAATCCTTAAAGATGACATCATTTGTACCGACATGAATAGAAAATGGATCCATACTTCTTTATATTAAGGCATTCCAAGGCTTGTCTCACTTTTTCTATTTTTGCTCCTGGCAAGCATAACACTATTCGATGTTCATTATCGCCTCTGCAAATATAAGTATCAGTTCCTCTAATAATTGAATCACCAATTACAAGAATATCTTTGCTCGCCAGCTCTGAAGAATTTTTAGCTTCTGATACAGTAATATTTGCTTTATCAATTGTTACAGAAGGATAGATCTTCATCACCATTCGTCTTGTTAATCCCACTGTTTTCATTGTGTTTTAAATTCTCATCCAGCTGGTATTATAAATCCACAGCTTGAGCCATGCAGTCAACATCTGTCTTTCTCTTTTTTTTCCTATAGTGATGTTCTTCAATCCTTCCACAATCAGTTTTGATTTCTTCCTTTTCACCTGCCCCTTGCCTCTTTTTTCTACCTTTTCTTTTGGAAAAATGATGGCTTTTTCTGTAGACTGAAAGTTTTCAGTTAGAAAAATATTATCATTCCATGTAACCTGTGTCTTACATAACAAATCAGTGTCCTTTTTAGTAAGTATTCTATTTCCTTTATAGTCATTAATCAGTTTCTTTTTCTTCCATGTTATTTGTTGTGAACTTCCTTTCTTTCTTTTTCTGTTTCCTTCTAAACAAACTTTATTCTCAGAGTGCTGAATACTTGCATCCAAAATTCCAAAGTTGTCTGGGGCATTGTCTTGTTTCATAAGGGTTGAATGATCTTTGCAGCCAATATATACATCATTTCCTAAATGTGTTCTATTTGTTCTTTGCCTAACGTTATTTTTTCACCAATCCAGTCATTAATATATGAAACAACAGTACTACAAGCCATGCCAATTGCACATGTGCAATCATCATCATTATGTCTAGATTTACTTCTAACAATGGTAAGCAAATCATCCAACCTTTGACAAAAGGAACACAGATCAGCAGTATTATCAGCTGTTACCTTTAAATATGCATAGCATTTATTATACTGTAGAAGATATTTGTGCATTAGAAAATCATTAATTGCATACTCATTTTAGGAATCTGTTTTCGGCTTCAAATTAATAAAATATTGTAAAAAGAAAAGAATTATCAAAATCAATGACCACAGAATTCAAAAAGAACTTAAATCAACTTCTATGGCAAAAAAAAATCACACGAGTAATATACAACTAAATACTAAAGTAAGTACAGTGAAGCTGTTTTGACAATACAAGTTCTGTAAGCCAGACAAAAGTTGTAATTCCTTTACAGCCAACAGTGAAATTAAAGGTAAAACAACAAAATATGAATCAAAGTAAATCTTGTTAACAAGCTAGCCCTTCCTACCTACAAACAGTGAAAAACAGTCATAAGCAATAAAATATAATTTCAAATAAAATGTCTCTTACCAGTCAGCTCCAAAGTAAATCACAAATCAAGGTAGGATTGTTTAGATATGCTCATTATCATAGTATACACCTATGAACCTATGAAACAAAGTTAGCCATAGGTAAATCATGATATACCCACCCACACACTGGAGTGAATAATTACTATTACACAACGACATTATTTTAATAGAGAAATTGCTTACCTTTATTAAATAATGTCATTGTATAATGGTGCCGTAGTGTTCCTAAACATTCTTCCTTGTTTACTAATCTACTATACTGTACTTGTGCATGGGATGTACATCCCCACACTTACACAGTACATCAGTAAAGTGCAAAAAATGCAATGAAGAAAAGAGATTCTCCATTGCTGTTTTTTCTATTTTTTTTTAACTGACAAGATTTAACAAGTGATAGTGTAGAAATACAAAGAAAATCACAATCATTTCTCATTCTTAATTTTGCAGAATGTAGTGACTTTTCTTGTATTTTGCTCTTTCCCTCAGAATATACCAGTAGAAAGTCTGGCAGCTTAATGGTTCTTCAGTGCTCAGACTTTTTTCTATTGGTATTTGCTCGATTTTCAGCAGGTGCACTAGTTGGGCTGTCCAATGGACATGCCTGTTTTTGACTAGTAAGAAGCAGTCATTGTATAATTATATGTGCATCACTGTTGTTGTCCTAAGGTTGTACCATGGAGAGTAAACCCTCCATTCCATTTTGGAATGGAACCAGCAAAACAGTGGAACCTTAAAATTAGTCTACCTTTAACAGAAAGAGTGTTTTCTTGAAAGTCAGTATTTGGGTCTGTATTCCTACTCTTGTCAGGGAGATTCTTCTAAACATCTAGAACTCTTTAGGGGAAAGCTCTTTCACATGTACCAGGTGTGAATGGAGACCTGTACAACTGAATACAATCATTATTTCTAAGAATATGACTGGTTTCAAAAATGTATCCTACTGAGGAGTAGTGTACAGTAGCCATCATTTAATATTTTATAGATAAATATAATGAGCAATAAAGTAACTCTAGCTGTAACAAGTAGCCAGTTGTTTGAGTTGAGGATGGCACAGTGGTATTAATGCTTCTTAGGTATACGAATCTAAGTGTATTATTTTTGGCCAATTGAAAGAGTGCAGTATTGCATGGAAAGTTAAGTGCAGTTAAAGGGAGGCAGCTTCCAATCTGAGGAGTAGCACACTTATGCCAATGGCTCACATTGCCTCAGTGGTCAACAATTAAGATACTTTGTTTGAAACTTGAAGTCAAATTAATTCTTTGTTGACCCGGACTTCTATGTTGAGTAATGATAGCAAGAGGGATTTCCAGAAGGTCTATAGTACTGAAGATAGGGATGTTATTTTTATTTATTTATTTATTTATTATTATTATTATTTTTTCTTAGTGGAGTCAGATAACATCACTGTATTTTCTATATTGAGGGACACCTTATTTTTACAAAGCCAGTTCCGTAAAGCTTTAAAATCCTTTTGGATATCAAGTCCACAGTCCAGAATGGATGAACTTTTGTTGGACCTGTCATAACATTGACATCAACATACATTAATTATACTGTTAATCTGAGACCCATTGGTATATAACAGATAGCTCAGGACTGATCCTTATGGAATTCTTTGTGTTATGCTCCATGCTTGAATGACATTACAAGATCCAGTCATTCAGAATGTTGTGTTTCCAAGACAGTTCTCAAACAATTCTTACTACTTCCATTGAGAGACCCATGTCTGTCAGTTCATACAGGAAAATAACACAGTTAGCAGTTTACAAAGCCCTCTTAAGGTTCAAAAAGATATACCCCCAAATGTACGAAGCCCGTTATAGCATGCAGGATTAGTTTAAGAGCTATATTTGGCAATATGGCCGACGTGCGATCCAGGAACGAGCTTCCGGGACGTGCACATGAGCTCTTAGGCTAATCCTGCACAGACCAAGCTCCTGTATGCAAATGACCCTCATTTGCAGGTGAAAACCATGCAAATGAGGGTAATATGCAATCCAGGAAGCTGCCAGCCATCCGTGCAGGACCAATGCAGTGTGCAGAAATGTACTCAGTTAGTAACCGAGTACATTTCTGCAATTCACAAAACAGAGCTATGACAGCTCTAAATAAAGGCTGCATATCATTGAGGAAGCATACCAGTGTCCAAGTAGAAGGCCATTGGCATTGCAAACTGTTAAAAAAATAAAATAAACAACTTTTAATTTTCTGTTCGCCGATCTCGCCTGGTTAAGCATAGAGCAGCTACAGGCTCGGGGGAAAATAATATATGAAATCTAAAATAAGCAGTCCACCTAAAATCAGTATTCTGCCATGCAAGTCAGTGGCAGTCAGAAGACAACCTGGCCAGTGAGTAATGGTTGCTAAGGGGGGAGGCTCAGTTTGGGACATGTAACTATGCATTAGCAGGCAATCCTATGCAAATTAGGGAAGGGTTAGTGAATCCCAGATTTTCCCAGGGTGTGAGGCAGGTCCCAAGAGTGTAAGAGTATAAATAGCTGGGTTCTAGACTAGGATATAGGTGACATCATGGGGGTGTATGTCAGGCATACTGTAATTGGATTGGAGACCTGTGGTCAGGATTGCTCCTAGCTTAGCACAGCTAAGCTACGGGTGTGTCTAAACCTGCCTAGCACACTCTACAAAGTGTAAGTGGGTGTGAGCGCCGCGCACTGGGTTGTACAGGAAGAAAAAGGAAGTTAAACCAGGGAAAAGCATCTCTGTGTACATCTGAGCACTCCGTTTGCATGGTGCGCACACGGGCCTAAACAGGGAGGCAATGGGAAGGGAAAACAGCAGTAGGAAGGTAATCAAGGAGAACTAGTGTAGCTGACAGGTGAAATGTATCAGAATCAGCTAATTACACAGGAAGCAGACTAGCTCAGCCCAGCTTAGAACATCACTATAAACCAAGCAAACACCTACCCCCCTGGTTTTTTCACACTCTACACCATTGGTGTACACAAGCGGGGAAATTTTTAAACCAAACCTACAAAATGAGAAGGGCTGCAGCAGGCAGCATAGAACAACATGTGCAAGAGGCTGAGGGTGGTGAGGATGTCAATGCTGCCGAACAACCCACAGTGAGGAGACAGGAAGAGTGTACAGACCCAGGGTAACCTACCAGGGGCTACATGAGCTGGAGATAGTGGAGCGCTGTAGGGTGGACAGAGACCTCCTACAGCAAATCGTTGAGCTGTGCAGGCCACACCTGACACACCACACTGGCCGAGGGGAACCCATCCTAGTGGATACCAAGGTATGTGCAGGCATAGGTATACTAGCCACAGGTACCTCCAAAACTACAACTGGGGATAACATGGTATCTCACAGGCATCAGCATCCAGAGTATTCCACCAGTTCCTGGGTGCCATGTCAGCACATGCCAGTGAGCACGTATATTTCCTCAACACACTTGAGGTGTTGACCCGCAATATGCATCTCTTCTACCAAATAGTAACTACCCTGGGGGTAGTGGGTGCTATAGACTGCATGCACGTACACATCAAAGCACCACCCGGTGAGCAAGGTAGGGCCTACATCAACCGCAGGGGCATCCCCTCCATCAACTGCCAGGTTGTATGTGATTCCCAGGGCATTATACTGAATGTGTGTGCTGGCTGCCCTGGAAGCTATGATGATTCACATATATGGCAATTGATGCAGCTGTAGCACAGATTTGCTGATGTGGACATCCCCTACGGTCACCTAGTGGGGGATGCTGGGTACCCACTGGAGCCATGGCTGATGACACCCATCAGAAATGCACACACATCTGAACAACAACGCCATAATGATGCACACGCACAGGCCAGACATATAATAGAGCGTATGTTTGGGATGCTCAGGTCACGGTTCTGGTGTCTGGACACACCCGGTGGAGTCCTGCAGTATTCACCAGCTACATGTACCCAAATAGTAATGGCATGTGCTATGCTACACAATATGATCCTGTGAAAACAGCTGCAGCAGGAACAGCATGAGGCAGGGCCACACAACCCCCCCACCAATGCCATGGCCTGTACAGGTACAGAGTGACTCGGAGGAGAGCCTGCCCCTGTAGGCAGAAGGGAGCATTCCTAGTATGCCCTGGCCTTGGCAAAGAGACAATGCATAGCATATGCACTGACACAGTAGGGCCCCAGGGAATGACACCTCTCCCTGACTCGCACAGACAGTAAAAGGGATGCCAAACATGACACTACCTGTGCCCAACCATGTATAGGGAGTGTACTATGTGCATCCGACATAGGCAGCCCTCCAGCACCATCCTCAAGTCATGCACACCCTCAGGGTAAGTCAATCAACCTACCAATTGCCAAATGGAGTAGAATGTGTTTTTACCTGTAGCTATGGTATGGATGTGAATATGCAAGGGAATTGGGTGGCCAGATGTCAAGGCAGCAGAGAGTAGACACCCATAGTGGCAGCATGAGATCTGTAACACATACTGGAGTCACCATAGTAGCCAGTACTACAAAGGGTGACAAAACCCACTGCAGGGAATGGCCTGAGTGACAGGGGTGTCCATAAGCGCCACACATGCCAGTCAGGAAGGATCACATACCCAAAAACAGTCTGAGCCAGCAGGACAGGTGAAGACAAAAACATACAAATGCTGTACTATGGCCTCTGAATGTGCCCTATTGTTAACCTCTCCCCCAGGCCTACACAGACAGACTGCAGCAGGCCAGGCAGTTGGATGTAAGTTTTGAAGGCTAGGAATTTCGAAAATAATATGTAGGTAAACAAAGCTAGGATCTGTACTACACTGGTAAGCAATAGCCAGCAGGATAGGTAAGACTACAGACTGAAATGGAGTACCTGACATACCAGTACAGTCCTAGCAAATGTGTGCAAGTGTCATGTACGCCCCCCCCATCCAACATACACATAGAGTAACAGTCAGGTGTGCCCCCCCGTTCCTGTGTAGAACAGTAGAAACAGTCAGGTGCCCCCCCCCCCACTATGCAGAAATGTAGCAACATTCAATGGCAAAAGACCGATGGATACCCTGCAGACACAGCATGCTACCTGTCGGTGTACAACAAAAGGTCAGCACCGCAGTACAAACAACCTGGACGTGATACACACATGCAACACAGATGGCCATACTGGGCATGCTCACACACTTAGAGGAATGAAGGCAATGTCAGTCAACAACATACTGAGAGGTCATACTGGGCATGCTCACACACTTAAACACATGAAGGCCATGTCTGCAAACACCAGTGGACCAGACATATCTGGAAGTTGCAGTTCTCAGTGCGGACACATGTCAGTATGCACCACTCCTGTCTTGCAAACACAGAGGATAGGAATACAGACAAATATGTAAGGACAACACACTATAATAAGCCACAGGTACACAGGCATAGGATGTGTGGAAGAGGGTGACCGTGACAAAGAGCCATGCGAGCTTGTCCCAACTGGCACACAACCAAAGGGCCCCCAACACATGAGGTGCGGATGGAACCCACTGCAGATACTAGCCACCAGTACCTGTGAGCATGACAGACTATGTGGTGTACATCCACTCACAAGAACCAAGAAACAAACTGGAAAAATTTTAACCCAGAAAAAAGTCCTCAAACAATCAAGTGCACACAAAAGTCCTGGGAACATATACCAAGCAGAAACTTGCTATACCAAATAATTGTTTGAAAAATGTTCTCCTTGAGCAAAAAATGTTCTCCTTAAGCAAGTCTTGTAGAATAAAAACACTGCTTTATTACGAAAATGCAATAGGTAAGTGCTTTCATGGGACTACCTCCCACTTCATCAGACCATTGCAATAGCAGTACTATCCACTTATTTATAAGGCAAGTTAAATTGGAAATACCAATTAAATAGTAATTACCCATTCATTTTAAAGAGATATTCATCTCTACTTGAATCACTTACATTGTTTCTATTCAAACATTACTAATATAAAAACACATATACGAGTACATAAAAAATATAAAATACATACATAAAAATAATAAAATGAATCCTTTAACTGTTTCCCATGTCATACTTCAATTTCTTCCTAAATATGCACCATTCTGTTATAAACTTCATAACTTTGATTTAACATACATGGTTAATACTACTACTAACATAATTCCTATTCATACTGGGTCTCATTAACGTAGAGACCTGTTCTTTAGTATAGGCTTTAATGGTATCATCTACCACTATGTTAGTAGTAGTATTAGTGTTTGTCTCGATATGCGTGTCGTACATGTCGCAATACCTGCCATGTCAGGAATCCCCATCTGCAGGCTCATCTGCAGACTGGGCAGTGTTGTGCCTTTGGTGTCATGTCTTAACCCTGATGCATCTATCTATGGAATGCAGAAGGTAGTGTGAGGATTGCAGTCTGTTGATGGTGAAGGCCATGACAGTTACTGACTACATATCTCTCATTGGACATATGTTGCATCAAACCCCGTCACAATGGTAGATTAATGAGGGTATCACAGCAACATGTCTATACTGGCCCTGTGTATGTGCTGTCAGCCACACCTCTGTCAATCTTTGTACATATGTCGTGCATGAAGTGGTGCATATGTGCTGTACACCATAAATAGTGTCATCATATCTGATAACATGCCAGTGATATATCAGAGTGCTACACATGTCATGTACAGCAGGGGTTACACTTAATACCACACCCTGGAAATTCTGTGGATGTTTGTACAGTACTGAGGTCTGTGTAATGATGGTGAATGTTGGCAGTGTGTATATTGTTAAATGTACTATGGCCTGTGTACAGACTGTGGTAGATGTCATTGTTCTAGCTCCCCTTTTATCTGTTGTTACATGCTGCCCCACTGTATGGTACCATTTTACCTTACATGTGTGTAGGGCCATACAGACACATGTCCCATTCCACAGACAGTCATCAGACCAGATTGTGTAGCAGCCCAGTATATGCAGGGTCATTCTGTGAGTGACGCATATGAGGATGGTGTAGGAGAGATAGTCCATATGCTGTACTATTATGCTAGCGTACCATATGTGCCTGTGGCTGTGTTCACATTGGTTGTGGTTATGCACTGTCACACAGGTGTATCCTACTATGTGTTGTGACATGGCTGTCAAGCCTGCTATATATGCAGGTACTGTACCATGATAACCTTAGGATGTCTGTCAATAGCCAATGGCACACATGTTATGAGCAGATGTCACCTTCCACACACACCGTGTCTTTGACAACAATCCCATTGACAATAGCAATTGTCTATTAATATACCAGCTATACATACCAGGCATCCCCTTGCACTACTACATTCGGACTATAGGGGCTGGGGTAGGGCTACACTCCATGTCCAGGACA